>NW_020837985.1:10675974-10680322 GCF_003676395.1 Aethalodelphis obliquidens | reverse complement strand
TTTTTTTTTTTTTTTTTTGCGGTTCGCGGGCCTCTCACTGCTGTGGCCTCTCCCGCTGCAGAGCACAGGCTCCAGACGCACAGGCTCAGCGGCCATGGCTCACGGGCACAGCCGCTCTGCGGCATGCGGGATCTTCCCGGACCGGGGCATGAACCCGCATCCCCTGCATCGGCAGGCAGACTCCCAACCACTGCGCCACCAGGGAAGCCCTCTCATGATCTTTTGTATTTCTGCAGTGTCAGTT
Source organism: Aethalodelphis obliquidens (assembly GCF_003676395.1). NCBI lineage: Eukaryota > Metazoa > Chordata > Mammalia > Artiodactyla > Delphinidae > Aethalodelphis > Aethalodelphis obliquidens. The sequence goes on along the minus strand of NW_020837985.1, from coordinate 10,680,078 downwards.
GTTATTTCTCCTTTTTCATTTCTAATTCCATTGCTGAGTCTTCTCCCTTTTTTTCTTGATGAGTCTGGCTAATGGTTTATCAATTTTATCTTCTCAAAGAACCACTTTTAGTTTTATTGATCTTTGCTATCGTTTCCTTCATTTCTTTTTCATTTATTTCTGATCTGATTTTTATGATTTCTTTCCTTCCGCTAACTTTGGGGTTTTTTTGTTCTTCTTTCTCTACTTGCTTTAGGTGCAAGGTTAGGCTGTTTATTCGAGATGTTTCCTGTTTCTTAAGGTAGGATTGTATTGCTATAAACTTCCCTCTTAGAACTGCTTTTGCTGCATCCCATAGATTTTGGGTCGTCGTGTCTCCATTGTCATTTGTTTCTAGGTATTTTTTTATTTCCTCTTTGATTTCTTCAGTGATCACTTCATTATTAAGTAGTGTATTGTTTAGCCTCCATGTGTTTGTATTTTTTACAGATCTTTTCCTGTAATTGATATCTCGTCTCATAGCGTTGTGGTCGGAAAAGATACTTGAAACAATTTCAATTTTCTTACATTTACCAAGGCTTGACTTATGACGCAAGATATGATCTATCCTGGAGAATGTTCCATGAGCACTTGAGAAAAATGTGTATTCTGTTGTTTTTGGATGGAATGTCCTATAAATATCAATTAAGTCCATCTTGTTTAATGTATCATTTAAAGCTTGTGTTTCCTTATTTATTTTCATTTTGGATGATCTGTCCATTGGTCAAAGTGGGGTGTTAAAGTCCCCTACTATGAATGTGTTACTGTTGATTTCCCCTTTTATGGCTGTTAGTATTTGCCTTATGTATTGAGGTGCTCCTATGTTGGGTGCATAAATATTTACAATTGTTATATCTTCTTCTAGGATCGATCCCTTGATCATTATGTAGTGTCCTTGTCTCTTCTAATAGTCTTTATTTTAAAGTCTATTTTGTCTGATATGAGAATTGCTACTCCAGCTTTCTTTTGGTTTCCATTTGCATGAAATATCTTTTTCCATCCCCTTACTTTCAGTCTGTATGTGTCTCTAGGTCTAAAGTGGGTCTCTTGTACACAGCAAATATATGGGTCTTGTTTTTGTATCCGTGCAGCCAATCTGTGTCTTTTGGTGGGAGCATTTAGTCCATTTATATTTAAGGTTATTATTGATATGTATGTTCCTATTCCCATTTTGTTAATTGTTTTGGGTTCGCTATTGTAGGTCTTTTCCTTCTCTCGTGTTTCTTGCCTAGAGAAGTTGCTTTAGCAGTTGTTGTAAAGCTGGTTTGGTGGTGCTGAACTCTCTCAGCTTTTGCTTGTCTGTAAAGGTTTTAATTTCTCCATCAAATCTGAATGAGATCCTTGCTGGGTAGAGTAATCTTGGTTGCAGGTTTTTCTCCTTCATCACTTTAAATATGTCCTGCCAGTCCCTTCTGGCTTGCAGAGTTTCTGCTGAAAGATCAGCTGTTAACCTTATGGGGATTCCCTTGTGTGTTATTTGTTGTTTTTCCCTTGCTGCTTTTAATATGTTTTCTTTGTATTTAATTTTTGACAGTTTGATTAATCTGTGTCTTGGCGTATTTCTCCTTGGATTTATCCTGTATGGGACTCTCTGTGCTTCCTGGACTTGATTAACTATTTCCTTTCCCATATTAGGGAAGTTTTCAACTATAATCTCTTCAAATATTTTCTCAGTCCCTTTCTTTTTCTCTTCTTCTTCTGGAACCCCTATAATTCGAATGTTGGTGCATTTGATGTTGTCCCAGAGGTCTCTGAGACTGTCCTCAGTTCTTTTCATTCTTTATTCTGCTCTGCAGTAGTTATTTCCACTATTTTATCTTCCAGGTCTGTATCCGTTCTTCTGCCTCAGTTATTCTGCTAATGATCCCATCTACAGTATTTTTAATTTCATTTATTGTGTTGTTCATCGTTGTTTGTTTCATCTTTAGTTCTTCTAGGTCCTTGTTAAAGTTTCTTGCATTTTGTCCATTCTATTTCCAAAATTTTGGATCATCTTTACTATCATTATTCTGAATTCTTTTTCAGGTAGACTGCCTATTTCCTCTTCATTTGTTAGGTCTGGTGGGTTTTTATCTTGCTCCTTCATCTGCTGTGTGTTTTTCTGTCTTCTCATTTTGCTTATCTTACTGTATTTGTGGTCTCCATTTTGCAGGCTTCAGGTTCGTAGTTTCCATTGTTTTTGGTGTCTGTCCCCAGTGGCTAAGGTTGGATCAGTGGGTTGTGTAGGCCTCCTGGTGGAGGGGACTAGTGCCTGTGTTCTGGTGGATAAGGCTGGATCTTGTCTTTCTGGTGGGCAGGTCCACATCTGGTGGTGTGTTTTGGGGTGTCTGTGGACGTATTATGATTTTAGGCAGCCTCTCTGCTAATGGGTGGGGTTGTGTTCCTGTTTTGCTAGTTGTTTGGCATAGGATGTCCAGCACTGTAGCTTGCTGGTCGTTGAGTGAAGCTGGGTGCTGGTGTTGAGATGGAGATCTCTGGGAGATTTTCGCCGTTTGATATTATGTGGAGCTGGGAGGTCTCTTGTTGACCAGTGTCCTGAAGTTGGCTCTCCCACCTCAGAGGCCCAGCACTGACTCCTGCTGCAGCACCAAGAACCTTTCATCCACACGGCTCCTTAATTTGGCATGATTGGTTGTCTATTCAGGTATTCCACAGATGCAGGGTATATCAAGTTGATTGTGGAGCTTTAATCCGCTGCTCCTGAGGCGGCTGGGAGAGATTTCCTTTTCTCTTTGTTCGCACAGCTCCCGGGGCTCAGCTTTGGATCTGGCCCCGCCTCTGCATGTAGGTCGCCGGAGGGCATCTGTCCTTTGCTCAGACAGACGGGGTTAAAGGAGCAGCTGACTTGGGGGCTCTGGCTCACTCAGGCCGGAGGGGGGGGGGGGGGGGGGGGGGCGGGGAGGGGGGGGGGGGGCTGCGGCGGCAGAGGCCGGCGTGACGTTGCACGAGCCTGAGGCGCGCCGTGCGTTCTCTCGGAAGTTGTTCCTGGATCCCGGGACCCTGGCAGTGGTGGGCTGCACAGGCTCCCCGGCAGGGAGGTGTGGAGAGTGACCTGTGCTCGCACACAGCCTTCTTGGTGGTGGCAGCAGCGGCCTTAGCCTCTCATGCCTGTCTCTGGGGTCCGCGCTTTTAGCCGCGGCTCGGCCCGTCTCTGGAGCTCCTTTAAGCAGCGCTCTTAATCCCCTCTCCTCGCGCACCAGGAAACAAAGAGGGAAGAAAAAGTCTCTTGCCTCTTCGGCAGCTCCAGGCTTTTCCCGGACTCCCTCCCGGCCAGCCGTGGCGCACTAACCCCTGCAGGCTGTGTTCACGCCGCCAACCCCAGTCCTCTCCCTGCGCTCCGACCGAAGCCCGAGCCTCAGCTCCCAGCCCCGCCCGCCCCGGCGGGTGAGCAGAGAAGCCTCTCGGGCTGGTGAGTGCCGGTCGGCCCTGATCCTCTGTGCGGGAATCTCCCCGGTTTGCCCTCCGCAGCCCCGTGGCTGCGCTCTCCCCCGCGGCCCCGAAGCTTCCCCCCTCCGCCACCCGTAGTCTCTGCCCGCGAAGGGGCTTCTGGTGTGTGGAAACTTTTCCTCCCTCACGTCTCCCTCCCACTGGTGCAGGTCCCGTCCCTATCCTTTTGTCTCTGTTTTTTCTTTTTTCTTTTGCCCTGACCAGGTACGTGGGGGGTTTCTTGCCTTTTGGGAGGTCTGAGGTCTTCCGCCAGCGTTCAGTAGGTGTTCTGTAGGAGTTGTTCCACGTGTAGATGTATTTCTGGTGTATCTGTGGGGAGGAAGGTGATCTCCGCGTCTTACTCTTCCGCCATCTTCCCGGAAGCCCCCCTCTTCTGAATAACTAGGCTTTAAAATGCTTAGGCCCTGGATTCTACCTCAGCAAGTTTCTGCCTAAAACTGAAGTGGATTTAGGCCCTAACCGGCTTCTGAATAACTAGGCTTTGAATGCTTGGGCCTTGAATTGTACCTTTGCCACATTCTGACTAAAACTGAAGAGAAGCAGAGTTTTCGAGAGCATGTCATTGAGGCGGTGGGAGAGGCTGGGGTTTGGAGCAAATGGGACACGGCGTAGCCCTTTTTTTTTTTTTTTTTTTTTTTT
>NW_020837985.1:10504320-10675874 GCF_003676395.1 Aethalodelphis obliquidens | reverse complement strand
CAGCGGCCATGGCTCACGGGCCCAGCCGCTCCGCAGCATGTGGGACCCTCCCGGACCCGGGCACGAACCCGCGTCCCCTGCATCGGCAGGCGGACTCTCAACCACTGCGCCACTAGGGAAGCCCCGGCGTTGCCCTGTGTCCTGTGCCTTCCCAGGTGAGGGCCGGCCGAGCAGTCTTCCAGGTGTAGGCGCTCAGGGTGCGTTGTAAAAGTGAGAAAGCATCAGCAGCGTTTCCGTGCTGGTCTTCTTTCTCTCACCTCCGCGAGCTGCTGGAACGTGTTCGACATTCTGCCTGCCCCGGGGTGAACCACGCCGCATTCAGCCCCCTTCTGTGCGGCTGCTGGGCCCTCTCCTCCCGGCAGGAGCGGCAGGTGGGCGGCTGCTCCAGGAGGCTCTGGCACCGCCTTCTGGCCCCTTCAGTGAAATGGGAAGCCAGTCGGCAGCTGGCTGTGAGCACGGGGCCGAGGAGGGAGGAAGAGGCGCGATAGACTTGTTCGCCATTGGCAGAGTCGGTGGCCTCGACGCCTTGCACGAGTCCGTGTTAACAGTCCCCGTGAGGCTGGCGGTGGTGCGTGTCGGGAGCCCGGCAGCGTGGGGTGGATTTTCAGCGGTTACAGCGGCCGGGCGAGAGCACTGAGTAGGGGGAGGCTTGCACTGAATCAGGGCGTGGCTTACTGAGCCTCCTGGGTTCCCACTGCAGAGGAGCCTTGTTACCTGCATTTCCTGTTCAGTGTTGCAGCCGAGAGATCATTACTACCTCTCCGAGTGCATCCAGCCTTACAGCATTTAGGGTCTGGAGTTGGAAATTGAACCTTCAAAGCCATCATACCAATTCTTCCTTTCAGTGTGAATGTGGGAAAACCATCTAGCTTTTGTTATTGGGTCCTAAATTTAATATTCCTATATGTGCCTGTAATTATTTTATTGGACTCAAAAATGAGTTGCTTTCCCCATATGTTTTCCAGCCTAGTATAATGGGATGAACCATAATGGACTGTTAATAAATACTTGTGAACGGTGGTAATGCTTTAAATAGGAATCAAATGGCTTAAGCAAGCAACAGCTTCCCATTCTCCTTGTTCTTAGTTCCTGTGCCCGCCAGTGAAAGGTGCTTGGCCCTTAAGAAGTGCTGTTTTGATCATTTTTTCCTTGCACCTAATTTGAGTGCGTCTCACTAGAATACTTCATTGTTGTCAGTGTGGTTCATTCATTTGAAGGTTGCATTAGTTTTCAAGTTCCATATTCATTTCTTACTTTGCTATGTGAATCCCGAACCTAGGCTCTTGAGTGGATTAGGGTAACAGGGAGGTCCATATTAGACCCGGTCCAGAAGGACTGAGGTTTTGGAATATTGAAGAAAGAATTTTCTGGCAACCGGGGCCACCTGAAGTTAGAAGTGAGCTGCCTGGCCGTGCAGTGTCCACCAGAGGGACACACCTGTTGGTGCCTGGCGATTGCTCAGAAGAGCAACCTTCAGTATTTTTCTTTGGCATTTGGATGTAGTCACTGTTTTGGTGAAGATGAAATAACATATTTTGCTTTTTTTTTCCTTACAGAAAACCCAGCCATCTTCATGTGTAAATGTTGTAACCTTTTCTCACCAAGTCAATCGGAACTCCTCTCCCACGTTTCTGAGAAGCACGCAGAAGAGGGGGTTAATGTGGATGAGATCATCATTCCCCTGAGGCCTCTGAGTACCCCTGAACCCACCAACCCAGGCAAGACCGGAGATGGTAAGGGGGCTGGGGTGCTGGGCGAGGGCGGCACGCCCACGGTGTGCCTGAGGGCGATGATGATGCTTATTTGCTCTCAAATACTTTGATTCTCAGTTTCTGTCTGGTGGGCATAGGGTCTCATAAAAATCCAAATCTCCAACCGGAGGTCACAATAATTTCCATTTGTAGATCTGCTCAAGTAAGATTGTGTGTTTGAATTCCCTGTACCCAGGCTCTGTAGGTGCTTCTCCAATGCCTGGTCGGTAGATGGAGGGATGAATGAGTGAATGAATGAATGAATAAATGAAAGGAATTGACACCATCCAGCCGGGTAAAAAGCACGAGCTTATTGTCAGACAAGCGTGTTTAACCCAGCGCCAGCACCTGCTACTGCATTACCTGAAGCAAATGATGTTACTCCCCTGAGCCTCACTTTGCTCATCTGAAAAATGAAGACAAATCTGCCTGTCGCAAGGGGGTCTGTGAGGATGAAGTCAAAGATATGGTGACAGCACCAAGGATGATGCCTGGAACAAAGAAGATGAAAGGGAATCTGTTATGATAACATACATCATGAATGAATAAGGATATATAATCTTCGAAACAGCACGGCTGGACTGCTCATCTGTACCTGCAACAGGGATTCCCATCACAGAGCTTTGATTCGCAGAATCCTTCAGGTTCACAGTCAGTGTCAGAAGTGAGACACATCTTGTTTGCAGTGTCCAGACACTTCCTACTGAATGGCATCAGATGCAGCAGGTGGATGGATTAGAGAAACCATCCAGGCACTGTAATTAGGTCCCCGCAGACGAAGAAAATATATAGTATAGGAGGAGCAGCTGAAAACCAGAGTCAGAAAAAGTCCCCACAAAACTATTTTCATACGATGAGAGATGATGGCCAGTCTCCTGTGCAGAAGCTCGATCTGTGGCAGTAAACGTCCCGTCGCAAGATTCGTTAGTCACACTAATAATCCAATTGCTCTTTCTTGGGAATATTTAGACTGGCATTTCTGAAGAGGCTGGCTTACTGATCATCTGTCTGACACCGTTAACAAGGAGAGACTCCAGACACAAAATGTTTTGTTTGAGTCCCTCTGGCCATTCCCAGGGTACTCAGAGAAACATGCCTGACAGAAGATTGAGTTGTTGAGAAGTTAGGAGAAATTCTACTTGTTACTGTTAGTGGCATAAGGTGAAAACTCTCCATTCCCAACATCTCGGCGCTCACGGGAGTTTCCTCCATCTCCTGACTGCTCCTCCAATTGTTGGGCTGCATCTTGCAGGCCTACAGGGCCTGTGCTTGCCCAGCTTCAAGGCGGAAGAAAGAGCCCAGAGTCAGCAACAGAGACATCAGGGTTTTAATGGGTGGGGGAGCTTACAGGTCTGAAGCAAAGTCCGGGAGGGACACCCCACCGTGTGCGGGGCGTGGAGGGCAGGACATGGGGCAGTCTTTGCTCCCGGGGGAAGGGGAGGTTACCAGGTACAGGGGAATTGATGTCAGCTGGGCTCATTAGTTAGGAGGGAAACCAGTCGAGGGGCACGCCCCTCACCACCCCTTTGATAAGCTATCACTAGCTGGGGCCTGGGGCAAGACGGAGGAAGGGCAGTCATGTGAGTAGGGTGTAGGTGAAGCAGGCCCTGACCGGGCAGGGGATGGACAGAACAAAAGAACAGCCATCTGAGGGGCCTGGCCATACCCTCCACCCTGCGTACCCTGCACGACCCTTACAGTCTTGGTCCGCTCATCTTCCTTGATATCCCTGGGGTCAGGTATGTAGGGGACACTGCAACCAGACACCACAGTACAATACGGCCAAAGTATCATGAGTAAGATACCTAGAACTGTATGCTTAGAGCAGTCATTTGCCATGATGTGGGCAAATTTTGGAGCCAAGTGCGTACAAGGTCAATGGAGAGGGAGTCAATGGCAGCACTGCCCTGTCCAGTTATAAGGAAGGTAAGGCCATGTCTGGTTTTCACAAACCCAGAGCCACCCCATGGGGAGGGGAAGGCCCGGCTTTAAGGGGAACATTCTGGTGGCCTAGCCAGGAGTCAGCAGTCACAGTACAGGTCTGCCACCCATGTTATGTTGGGTGCAGTGAGGGGTGGACCCATTAGGTCTTTCTAACCAAAAAGCAGTTAATCCCAGTAGTTGGACTTGTGTGTCCAGAAGCCAGCCTATTCCACTCCACCCAGCGTAGCCCAGGGGGGGCTCATAGGCAGTCAGTTGTACAGTAACGTTTACCGACGGGGGTCCTTCTGATGTACTGGCACATGGGACCAGAAGAGGTGAGTCGTCTTCCCCCATGGTCGGTAGTCCCCACATAGTCGCGTTAGCCAGGTCGATTTTTCATGGAAGCCTGAGGGAGGGCGGCAGCGGCATCTCGCTGGACACACAGCAACTAGACTCATTTCCTTCGCTCAGGCTAGGGACGCGATGTAAGACATCTAACAGGCACAACGCAGGGGAGATCATGACAATTTAGCACAATACGAGCAGTAACCACATCTGAGATACAGTTCAGAAAACTCTCCAGTAATAGGAGAACGTGTCTAAAATCGTATATACAATGGCCACCTAGTTTTACCTTGGATGTCTGAACCGTTTTGGCTTTCCAATGCATTCCCTTCCTCAATGGCCAAAGCAGATGTACAATGCCTGTCTGAAAGGCCAAAAGACAGGCTGCTCTGGTCAGTAAAGTTTAAGTTAAACCATGTATAAGCCGGAATGACTTCCCCATACTGCAGTATGTGCAGATTTTTCCATCATTTCCCCTTTTGATTGCACATCTTCCAGTAGAAAGCACTGATGATCAAAACATTTGTCTGGAGATGCTGGGGTGCTTTCTCCTACCCCAGGTTCAGATCATGTGGGTGCTAGGCCTCCTGTATATTCACCTAGTCGTTCACATTGTGGGAAAACTAATCAGATCTCGTGAACAGGCTCAGGTATGTTAATGGGGGAAACACTTTATAGGTTATACATTTTATTATACCCAATTGTCACACAAGCATTGTACATGTGCTTCTAGCAGCAGACTTAAAGCAAGCAGTGTCGTACTTCATGAGTGATTATACTCTGTGACAGTTTCACTAGATCATTTTCTTTCAATCCAGAACATCAGGGCAAAAGTATGGCTAACACAATAACTTTCATAAATACAGACCTCAATTAACAGAACTAGAATTTAACATCCACTGAAACATAATATTGTTCTCTCTAAAATTACCCTCATCTTCACCAAACTCAGCCAATCAAAATTAATTTGTTGGCAATATAAGTCTGGTCAGCTGACCACATAGGCTCCTCCAAACTGGCTGAGGGGGAACTCCTCAGGAGGCTCAGACTGAATTCCCAAAAGGCCTCTCAGGGCCAGGAAAACAGTGCCAAAGGCCTGCCATCAGGCTCTGCCTCGATGGATTTCTCGGTCCCTAAAACATTGAGATTCCTGTACATGCCAGGAGACGGTCTTTCCCATTCATCTGATAAGGCTGCTCAGAACCCTAGAGTTCCCAATTTCTGGAGGGACCAGGCAGAGAGAAAAGAAAAATGTTTCAATTCTACCCACAGGTGTAATTTACCCAGTTGCTATAAGTCATAACCAGCTTGAGGGGAAGGGTTTCCCTCTATCTGCAAAACAGATCAAACCAGGAACATTCCAGACAAAACCCATAAAAATTATAACCATATTGACCAGTTCACTCAGTAAGCAATCTTTCTGTTAACTTTTAATGAAGCCATCAGGTTTTCCATTAGGATTCTTTAATTTCTTACCCAGTTCAGCAGTATATTCTGAAGGTTATCAGAGACCTGTTATTGTCAAAATGTGCTTAACTGTGAATCTTCTTGAAGATGAAGCACTTTTGCAAAAGCATCAGAGTAAAACAATAACTGTCTAGAAAAGATGAAAGACTTAAAAAGTCATGGTTAAACACCTGATTACAATGTAATCGATAAACTTGGTTACAATAACTAGAATTATGACTGATTATAGTTTTATCCCTTGAAAACCATAACCTCTGGCAAAAACCAATAAGCAAGTCATTCTGCATTTCCTGATTGGAAAATTTAATGCTTTAGTCTTCCTCTCCTAAGCAGGCATAGGTAGATAAGCTTAGACCCACCCAGCAATTAATGTTCTAATATTTTATCCTATTTGAAATGACCCATGAATTTTCTTCTTTTAACTTAGTTTCCAAGTTACCGAAATCTGGAGAGACTATTTTAGATAGACATTCCCAAAACATAATTATTTCTGTAGAGTTTACCTAGAGGCTCTTTTTTCTCCTTTACTCTTAGAGATCACAAAAGATGAAAGTTCCCGGGAGCCTAGGTAGATCATTTACTTCTCAAAGGCACAAGAGAAATACCAGTTCCTTCTAGAGAGCTAGCTTAACCAATTACAAAAGGCTCACTTAGATACAATAGCAGAGCCATTAGAGGGCACTGTTCTCCAGATCTCTCGGCAGCCCTCGCTCAGCAAGGACAGCCACCCTGGGATTTCCCCGCAACTTTGGAGCCCACGTGTTAGTGGACACCTGCCCCGAGATTACGCCCGCAGCTTTCGGGCCCCGCATGCTAGTGGACGGCCTCCGCAGCTTTCCATTCCCGACATTTCGGCGCTCACGGGAGTCTCCTCCATTTGTTGGGCTGCATCCTGCAGGCCTGCGGGGCCTATGCTTGCCCAGCTTCAAGGCCGAAGAAAGAGCCCAGAGTCAGCAACAGAGGCATCAGGGTTTTAATGGGTGGGGGAGCTTACAGGTCTGAAGCAAAGTCCGGGAGGGACACCCCACCGTGTGCGGGGCGTGGAGGGCAGGACATGGGGCAGTCTTTGCTCCCGGGGGAAGGGGAGGTTACCAGGTACAGAGGAATTGATGTCAGCTGGGCTCATTAGTTAGGAGGGAAACCAGTCGAGGGACACGCCCCTCACTGCCCCTTTGACAAGCTATCACTAGCTGGGGCCTGGGTCAAGTACACAGGAAGGTCAGTCGTGTGAGTAGGGTGCAGGTGAAGCAGCCCTGGTCAGGCAGGGGATGGACAGAGAGCAAGAGTACAGCCATCTTGAGTGGCCTGACCGTGCGGTGCTCTTGTGGTGTTCTTGGTATGATCAGGTTCTTACCTTTGAACTTCTTTTAAAAGTTATTTTCCTTTATTAACTAATTTACTTTTCACTTAAATTCTTCCTGAATACATTTTCTTTGGGTGTGTGTGTGCGTGTATATACTGGAAGGTTAGTTGCCTGTGTAATTTAATTTTAAAAAGTATTTCTTAAGACTTTAATTAGACTTAGACTGTTAATATGAGAAAATTTCTTCAAAAGTCTTTCATTAAGAACCCCAAGTCCTTCCTCTCCTCTTTGTCCAAGTCTATAAAGTTTGAGATTTCCAGAATCTTAGTTTCTCTCTAATGATTTCCATTCAGGTTTAACCTTCACAGTTCATTTCAAGTTGAGAGATGCTTGAAATGGTTTAATTAAACCTTTAACTGAGTAGTAATTGATTTATTATTTTGGCCTCCCGTTATAACATGAAGGTTCCTAAATCCTCTGGTTTATTTTATAGCCTTTTAATCTCTTTTGCTCGTGTTGGCAAAGGTCTGCAGAAGAGCCTTTTATTTTTCTCCCTTCTTGCTAATCAAATCTCTGGCTCTGGTCCAAGGAAAAAATTCCTTAATGGACCAAGTTCATTCTCCCTCTTGTATGTATGTATGAGTGTGTAAAAGAGAATGTGTGCATGTGTATCTGAGTGTGTGTTAGTGATGGGTGAGTGCATGTGTGAGTGGGTGAGTGTGTGTGATGGGTGAGTGTGCGCTGGGTGAGTGTGTGTGTTAGTGATGGGTGAGTGCATGTGTGAGTGGGTGAGTGTGTGTGATGGGTGAGTGTGCGCTGGGTGAGTGTGTGTGTGTGTGATGGGTGAGTGAGTGTGTGCACACACTTGTTCATCCTGATGGAGGCGGGGACACTGGGCTTACCTGAGCAGGAATTTACGTGGGTCTGCTGAGAGCCGGGTTTTGGTTCTTCCATCATCTTCCCCTTTCATACTTCTAATAGGAACTCTTCGTTTCTCCTTTTGCTCTCTCCCTTCTCTCCCCTTCCCCTTCCCTCCTTCTTAATTTATTCCTTAATTGCACCTGCTGTATGCCTGGGTGCTGTGCTAGGTGCTGGGAGCACAGAGCAGGCCCAGGCACTGTCCTGCTGGTGCTGCCTCCTGGCTGGTGGGTGGCATTTGGACAAAGAGGCGGTTTCAGTGCAGTGGGGAAGGTGCTTCTCTGGGATTAGGTTTGGGCTGCTAAAGACGGGGGACACGTGGTCTAGTTGGAGGGTGAAAGGAGGCTTCCCAGGGGAGGTTGGCGTCTAAGTTTAAATCTGTGTTGTCTCTTCTGGGCACTTACCACGAATAAAGTCACTCTGAGTGTGTAGGCATCTTGGACTCGCTGTCCCAGGAGCCTCTGAGCCCCGAGCCCTCTCGTCTGCTCTGGCAGGCAGCCTGGGGGCAGCGGGCTCCGATGGACTCAGGTTTCAGTGCTGGGGCTTTCATGGGATGCTGCGGCTGCGCTGGCGCACCTGCTGCTTTTGTGGGGATTACAAAAAGGTGTCTCCATCCTGGGCTGATGAGTTAGCAGTGGGTGTTCTTTCTGGGTGACCGAGGATAGAGTGCTCAGGGCTGACGCAGGCAGTGCAGGGCGCTCCGCCTGCTGGTGGAGCCTGACCTGGGACAGGGACAGGGATGGGGACAGGCCCCCGCCTGCCCTCTGTGGCCTTCACGCAGGGGTCAGCCTGCACCACAGCCACGGAGGGGCTGCTGGTGGCTTAGGCAAGTGGCTTTTGTTATCTGTTAAAGGGGGATAAGATATTAGCCTTTTTAAAAACGGATTCTGAGACAAATGCATGTTAGTACCTAACGTCTTAGAACCTGGTGTGTGCACGGTGCCCTTCTAGCCCTCCCACCCCCTGTGTATCCATCGGTTGTTCAGGTCGGGAGTTGGGTCACACTGAAGCTTGTGGCTGGGTGAACTATCATCGTTTTCCCGCAGAACTCAGAGTAGAGGTCAAAATGTGCTATTTCTATGCTCCGATATTAACCTAACTGGCGTGGATGTGAGGTTCACGGACTGAGGCAAACAGATCTGGGTTCAAATCCTAGCTTGGCTACTTCTGGGTCTTGGGGCAGACTGATTCATTTTCTTTTTTTTTTTTCCTCAGTTTTTTTTAGAATAATTAATTTTTGGCTGCATTAGGTCTTCGTTGCTGCACGCGGGCTTTCTCTAGTTGCGGCGAGCGGGGCTACTCTTTGTTGCAGTGCACGGGCTTCTCATTGCGGTGGCTTCTCTTGTTGCAGAGCATGGGCTCTAGGTGCGCGGGCTCAGTCGTTGTGGCACGTGGCTCAGTAGTTGTGGCTCACGGGCTCTAGAGCACAGGCTCAGTAGTTGTGGCGCACGGGCTTAGTTGCTCCGCGGCATGTGGGATCTTCCTGGACCAGGGCTGGAACCCACATCCCTTGCCTTGGCAGGCGGATTCTTAACCACTGCGCCACCAGGGAAGCCCTGATTAATTTTCTTAAGCCTCAGTGTCCTCTGTAGAATGGGAAATCCTCAGGGATTTGCTGGGCACTGCACGTGAAGGGTTTAGCATGTGCCTGAGACGTATGTGCCTAGTGATTGTTAATTGTTGCTGTTATTTATGTGGCATTTCCACATGATCGCTGCTAAAACCACAGGGAGCAGTCTTGGGGTGCCCTCTGCCTCCCTGGAGCCTTGCATTATAGGGCAGGCTGCAGCCTGTCCTGTAGAGGGGTGCTGCGTCCCTGAAAACCTAAATGCCCCTAAAAGCCCCACGGTCCCTTGTTTCTGACATCATTCACTGTCCCTCTGTTGCTGCCTGGGCTCCTGGGAGCTAAATGTTGGGGAGGCTGACTGTCAGGGCCTGGCAGTGTTAGTGGTTCAGGATATTCCTAAATTCTCGAGTTGGTGTGGCTGGAGGCTGAGCTGCAAAGTGGGAGTTGGAAGACTGGCTTTATCCTTGGTCTTAGGCAGAGTGGAATTTATACACCTCTAATTCTATATTGGCTTTCTCGGTGTGTGAGATGTTTTAAAATGAAGAAATCGAGGCAAAAGTGCCTTAATGAACAAGAATGGGTGTACGTTGAGGAATCACACGATCTAACAGCGGACGGACTGGGAAGGTAATAGTGTCTTCAGAGAGACAGTCCAAGTCAGAACACGCACGCTTGTAGCCATAACAATGCGCAGTCACCATATGTCGATCACCTTCTAAGTGCTGTGCTCAGCATTTCAATGGACTGCTTTTTATCAATGGTGACTGTATAGAATAGAGGCAGTTTTGTGTTTATTTTTCATGTTAGAAACTGAGGCTGGCGGGGATTTGAACTTAGGCCCACCTAACTCCCAGCTGCTGTTCTCTGCAGTGCACCTCTTGCTCCACTACCATGTCCAGAACTGACCCGAGGGCCACAAGACTCAGCAGAAAGATCTGGGCGGTGAAGAAGGAACCCAGATCCTGGGTCTGCCAGCTCAGTGGAAGGTCCTGGAAAATGTGCCAAGTCCCTTCAACCTTTGGGTCGGTCCTTCATTTCTCTTCCTATTGAGGAGTTAGATTTGCTGCATCCATCTCTGAAGGTTTTTATGAGGATAAAATGTGATAATAGCTGGGAAAGTGCCTCACGAACTTGAGTGGTGTACACATAAAGGGCTTATGTTATTAGATTTTTGATAATGTTGAGGTTTCTTTCATGATGCTCATGTCATCTTTTGGGCTGATTCTTTCCGTCCTTTGCTGGGTCAGGTCTTGGCTCTACAAGGATAATTTTCTGCCTGTGAGGAGGTTGTCCCCAGTAGTGGATTTGGGATGGGGTCGAGATGCACCGTGGCTTGCCCCTTTCTTCCTGTTGGAAGCTTGGGACCTAGGAAATGCCTTGTTTTCGAAATGCATCTTTTCCTGTTAAGCGGCTGATCAACGTGTATTTCTGTATTAAGTATCTGCTACGTCTCCAGCTCTGCCCGAGATCCTGTGGGACCTCAGGGTGTATGATGGAAGGTGGGGGGAGAGCAACACAGTCAGTAAATGGTGTGGGTGAGCTTGCACACGTGTGTGCCTTACACGCAACTGCGGGGCCAGCCAGGGTCGGCCGAGCTGCCTCACAGAGGAGGTACTGAGATGTGAACTGGGCCTGGAGTTAGGGTTCTGATTGGGGTGCAGGAGGGCGCACAGCACAGGGAAGCAAAGAAGAGGCAGGTGTTCCCTCTGCATATTTAGGGAGGCCTAGAACACTGCCCTGAGTGGTAGAGAGAGCGAGCGAGCACACATGCGCGCGTGTGTGTTTCTGTGTGTTTGTGCACGCGTGCGCACATGTGTAGGGTGAACTGTGCGATAAAAGGCCTGGAAAGCCAGGTCTCAGAGTCGTGGGGCAAAGTCCTCAAGAACGATGGAAAGTTCTAGAGCAAGAGAGTGGCAGTGAGACAGGGGGTGGAGGCTGAGAGAGACCAGAGCAGAAAGCTGGACTCCGAGATGCCGTGCAGGGGTCTAGGTGAGCGGAGACGGGGTGTACGGGCAGGTGTCTTCGGGACAAAATCCACAGAGTTCAGTGATGCCTGAGGAGAGGAATTCAGGGAACAGGAACAGGAATTGAAATTTCCTCCATTCAGACGCCATTAAAATGTGTCGATTTAGAGGCGACAGGATTTTCCTCGCCCCGTTTTGCCTTCTCCGCTCTTCTGTACCGTGGGGGTAGTTGACAGCAGCAACTCGTTTTCGGTGCTTAAATGATTCCAAGTGCGTTTATGCATGTTTCATTTTTAGCTAACTAATTGGTCTTGAGGATCTGAATTATGGATGCAGCAAGATGTAAGATTAGTTTTGTCACTGTCGTGTTAGAGGTTTTCCAGAGCTTCCAGGGCTGATTTTATGTTTCTTCCTTGACGGCAGATTGCACCCTGCTTGTTGGGGTGCAGTCACCACGATTTATGGAGTGCCCACTGGGTCACATGCTGGGGCATAAAAAGCCATCGGGACGGGACTCAGTCTTCAGGGGGTCCTGCCTGTGGGGAGACACATGCATGACTCTTGGGTCCGGCCGGCTGTGCTGCACTCCTGCTGTGTGGGGAGAGGGGTCGCACCCGTGGGCACCGCGGCTGCCGCCTGCTCTGGGCGTCCCCAGGGAGAGGGCGCTGGGTACCCTGCTGCAATGAGTGCCGAATCTGAACCTGAGGGGAAGGGCACGGTTTCTGCAAGACTTTGACGTCTGCCCAGGATTGCTGACGCCAGCCACGAATTTGAGGGTTCCCAGGGCCACCCACGCTTCTGCAGCTTGGTACGAGCTTGAGGCACCCAAAGGACTCCCTCAGGTTGGATAATTTTCTAGAACGACTCACAGAACTCAGGAAAGCACTGTACTTGTGATGACAGTTCTAAACAAAAAGGGTACAGGTCAGAACGAGCCAAAGGGGGAGATGCCTGGGTGAGGTCGGGACCGGGGGAGGCGGGTTCCAGACAAGGGGCTTTCGGTCCCCCTCCCACACCCGTGGTGTCCTGGACGCCGCTGCCTTCTTCTGGCTACATTACATGACAGGACTCGAGTATTTCCAACCAGGGATGCTCGCCCGAGCCTTTGGTATCCAGAGATGTTTGGGGCTCGATGACACACTGCTCACGTGGCTGTCCCCCAGTCTCCAGCTTCTCCTGGGGGTCAGACTAAGACCTCTCTTCTCCAGTTCATCCAGAGGTCGGAACTGACCTGACCTGTTGCAGAGCCCCTGAAACAAGTCACAGCGTTAGTCCTGTGGCTAAAGCCCCTGTGCACATGGGCACTGCTGTCAGGCAGGGCCTTCCAGGGGCCTAGAGCTCACCCCCAGTGGCTGAGGGCAGAGGCCAGACCTCTCTACGGGTAAAGCCCCTTCTTCACTACACAGCTGCATCCTCAGGACATTTCAGAGGAGGACCTTAGTCTGCATGGCGGGGTGCGGAGTCTGGCATCAGGGTTGGGACCACGGTCTCCTACAAACTGTTAAGCAACACGTTTCTGCAGCTCAGCGGATGGGACACGAGGTGGGCGTTTTGTAGCCTCTTTGCGAGCTCTGCTCCTCTATTAACTGCTGCTTCAGTAAGTTGCTGTTGTAAAGAGTAATAAGGAGCAGAATTTTAATGACTTTGAGGTGAAGAGTTTGTCCTCACTGCACCTCCCTTTCCTCACCTCCCCCTCCAGCCTCCCTTCCGCATTGGCTGGGCCTCCTGTCCACACAGCTGACATTCTCCTTGGTAAAATCTCAGTGTGGCCAGAGGGATCCAAGGGGCTTGTGCCCTTGCTCATTTGTTCTGGTCTCTTCGTTTGCTTTCTTGTTGTTTAGTACTTTTTTCTCCCCTGTTCCTGACCACCCCCATCCTCGTCTCCGACATGTCCGGTGAGATAGAGGGAAGGCAGTGACTGTGTGTTGGGCTGGGCTGCCCTGGCCATGGAAGGCCCCGGTTCGGAGCTCTAGGTCAAGGGGGAGCCATGCTTAGCACTGCAGCTCAGTGGAAACTCTGCTCTGCAGGGAGCTCCCCGTCTCAGCTCCTCCCCCATGCTGGTGCCTGATCCCTCTGAGCTCTTGGGGACCCCACGTCACAGCAGGCTTCTCTGTCCAGAGCCCTCATTGTCACGCTGCTCTTTCCCTGCAGACTCTGCTCAGGAACCTTCCTGCCCTTCTCGCCCGCCCCATGGCTTTCCTGTCTGATTTGGGAGCACAAGTGACCCACTTAAGGGGTCCTCACGGTGGTAGCAGTGGGCACTGTGGCTGACGTTTCCTGGGAAGAACCGTAGCCTTGGGGAGAGCAGGAGGGACCTTGAACGTATCATAATTCCGCAGATGACATTCCCTCAAGATGGTGCTAGAAGCTAGGACCCTTCCTCTGCCCTGATGTTCAGATGCAAAGAGGGCTGCTGACATGCCGTGCCTTAGCCAGACAGGTGGCTCTCCAAAGAGGGCACGGCGGCCAGGCTGTGCTTGCCCCCTGCTTGGCCTCCTCTGGGTACCCCTCAAGTCACATCACCTAAGACACACCACTCCACCTTCACACAACGGCACGATGACCCCTGACCCCACTCACCCATCTTAATTCCCACCTTCCCTTGGAGACAAGTGCCTTAACAATGAATGCTAATTAAGAAGAAATACAAGATGAAAAGTGATTTGAAACTTACTCTGAAGCAGCTCTGATCATGACATTTAAATCATTTGGTTTCTAGGAAACTTGAAAAATATTGTCTTTAGTCCTGTAATTGGTGGCTTTAGATTGTAATTATTTTTTCTCTTTTTCATCAGAACAATTTGCAGCTAATAATTATGATGCCTTGAAATAGTCTGAATAGTTGTGTAGCTCATTAAGAGCATGAAAAGCCAAGCAGCCTTTGAGAACGCTTTGCAAAGAAGTCCTTAGCAAGTTTCTGAGAACTGGATTTCAGTGGAAATGCTGGGTCATAAGGAGCCTGGTTTGTGAACTGGGGGCTGATGGTCACAACTTAAAATCCTCCCTGGGACTTCCCTGGCGGTCCAGTGGCTAGGACTCCACACTTCCACTGCAGGGGGCATAGGTTTGATCCCTGGTCGGGGAGCTAAGATCCCACAGGCTGCTCGGCCAAAACAAAAACAAAAACAGAAACGTCCTCCCCGCCTTAAAGAAGAAGCACGTGCAAAGGTTCTGATAAAGTGATGTTCTTTTTTTTTTTTTTAATTAATTTATTTTAGCCGTGTTGGGTCTCCGTTTCTGTGCGAGGGCCTTCTCTAGTTGCGGCGAGCGGGGGCCGCTCTTCATCGCAGTGCGCGGGCCTCTCACTGTCGCGGCCTCTCTTGTTGCGGAGCACAGGCTCCAGACGTGCAGGCTCAGTAGTTGTGGCTCACGGGCCCAGTTGCTCCGCGGCATGTGGGATCTTCCCAGACCAGGGCTCGAACCTGTGTCCCCCGCGTTGGCAGGCAGATTCTCAACCACTGCGCCACCAGGGAAGCCCTAAAGTGATATTCTTAAGTCACATTATTACAGAATTGATTATACAGTAGCATAGAGGTGCAGAGATATTAGCACTAAAGATTGTTTGCAGCTGTTCATTTCTGGAACTGCTTCAGACTTTCCTCTTTTAATAAAACGTGGAACCAAACATATTTCCACACTTGGAAATTGAGTGCATGCCCTGCACTGTCGCCTCCTGTGACTACATGGTGCCCTCTTGCTTCCTTCATAGAGTTTTCGGTCATGAAGAGGAAGAGAGGCAGGCCAAAGGGGTCCACGAAGAAGGCCAGCCCCGAAGAGGAACTGACGGAAAACAACGTTATTCCCAGCGGGGACAGCCCGCGGGCCCCCGAGGGAGGGGGCAGCCTGACTCCCAGCAGCCTGGAGTGCAGCAAGTGCTGCCGGAAGTTCTCCAACCCACGCCAGCTGCGGAAGCATATCTGCATCATCGTGCTGGACCTGGGCGAGGAGGAGGGAGAGGCCGGTGAGTGCTGCCCAAGGGCCGACCGCGTCGCCTTCTGATAACTCACACGGATGTAACTACTCACATCCGTGTTTACGGGTTCACTTGTTACTTGGAAATCGCACATATTTATACATGTCCCACCTATCTGGAAAGTGCTCATTTTTGCAATGATTACTGACTGTTACTGTACATCATCTTGGAATCGAGTGTATCATCTGGTAGCTGATGCCCCCAGAGCGCAGGTCACGGTGGGTACTTGAGTAGACGCTTGCGGGGGGTTGCAGAGAGAGTCAGAAAGTCTCTGTGCTCTCGAGCTTATGTTCGGGGTAAGACAATGGGCTTTTAAAATGCAAAGTGTTACAGGATAATAAATCAGGAGTTGAGAAAGTGTTCTGATGGGAATTCCGGACTGAGCCTGGTGTCGCAGTTTGGGTGGCATTTGGAGTAAAGGAGGGAGGGTGTCTCAGTGGATGAGTGGGACCATGTGAACAGACGAGCAGACACTGGGATGCTCGAGGCCCCAATGAGTGATCTTGATGGCCTAGATTGTGGCAGGTATTCTTGAAGAAAGTAAAGAATACCAGGTGCTTCCTCCAGGTAAGTACTTAGCAAGGCTTCAGCTCTGAAGTAACTTCTAAAAGAGGCCGAAGGACATGTGAGTGTGAGCAGGGAACATCTCCTAGACGGCTTTCTAGGAGGACCGAAACGGCAAGATTGCACCAGAGAGCTGAGGCCCTCTGCTGTCGTGCTGTTGTTGTTGTTTGATTCTTGCACCGTTTTTGAATGGTGCCACGTCTGAGAATTTAGGAAGTTCTTACTGTGTTTTGTACCACACTAAGCATGCAGTTCTGGTTATGGATTTGGGCTTTGGACTATGGCTGCCTGGGTTTGAATCCTAGCTCTCGTACTTACTAACTTCATTCTGCTTTATTTTCCTCATCTGTGAAATGGGAATAAAAACAGCACTAGCTAATATGATTACTCTGAGGATTCAATGAGACAGGACTTCGTACAGTGCTTAGAACGGTACTTGCCGTTTCAAAAGCACCCCATAAGACTGACATGTGCACACTGCTATACTTAAAATGGGTAACCAGCAAGGACCTACTGTGTAGCACAGGGAACTCTTGCTCAATGTTACGTGGCAGCCTGGATGGGAGGGGAGTTCGGGCGAGAAAGGATACATGTGTATGTATGGTTGAGTCACTTTGCTGTGAACATGAAACTGTTACAACGTTGTTAATCGGCTGTACTCCAATATAAAATAAAAAGTTAAAAGAGAGACACCCCATAAATGTTAGCTGTTACTGTTACTCATAGCCATATGGACTCAGTGCTATTGCTGGCCTTCCTGTTTTATAGATAAGAGCATTCAGACACTGAGACATTAAGCAATTTGTCCGGGGTTCTTTAGCTAGAAAGGGATCTTGGCCTTTGAACCCAGACTGTCTGACTCTGAACCCCAATTCTTAAGTCCTAGAAACACCTCCCAACAGTGGAGCAAGACCCTTGGTGTGTAAAATCCTAGCACAGATTGGGTGAATTATTGAGATAAGACATCACCTCATATTTATCAAACATCTAGGTAGGTGGCCAAGGCTCATTGCCAACACCTGTTTCAAGTTGTAGAAAACACAAAATGTTGTTCTTTCCTTTAAACTGCTCTTAAGGTGACCACGTGAGCTCTTACTAGGCTGCAGGGGCTGATGCAAATACTGGACACGGATTCAAACAAGGTAAGGCAGCGGGCTGGCCGCCGTCCCAAGGTAGAGCGTGAGTACTCACCGTGTGAGAGACGGGGCAGGAGCACGGTGGTTTCGGAGGAAGCAGCATCTTGCTTCAGAGCCTAATGTCCTTTCGGCAAATACACAGTTCTAGCAATAAGGTGGCCGATGGCGGAAGGGTTAGGAGGCCACGGCCCTGCACCTGAGGCGCTCATCTCCAGGGGATTCGTTCCCTCCGGCCCTGCTCATGCAGTTGCTCCCCTCCTCTCTCCACCCACGTCCCCTGCCCTCTGAGTGTGTCGCACGCGCCCACACACGCACCCTGCCCCGGCCCCCGCTCTCTTTTTCTTGCACAAATACTCAATAGTTGTCTCGTTTTAACCAGAGGGGCCAGATCTAGCCATCAGGGCAGCTCTGCGTGTACTGGCCCGAGTCCTTGTGAGAACCCAAGTCTCTCTGCTCATTCAGGGCTGTCTCGTTGAGAGTCTGTTTTGGTGTTGTGCCTTCACACGGCTGGCTTGTCCTGTCAGTCCCCCTCTGAGAGACTCCTGGGCTTTCTGCACAGTTGTGGTTAGAAATCAGGGATATCCTCTTCAGCAGCACTGAACATTCTGGCTGTTGATTCCTCCGGGCCTTAGGCCTAGATCTAACTTGGAGGGCGTGTGAGAAGTTCAGCCCGGTCTGTGGATGTTCCCCCAGGCTGTGCTGCCCTTGGTGGTTTCTTCCCAAAACACACTTCTGCAGTGCCTCCCCTTCACAGGAAAGTGCAGACTCTTCACCTGGGTATTCATGGCCCTCACTGAAAGGATCTTTCATGGAGCTCTGCGGCGTCACTTTTCCACGCCATATAGTATTCCGTTGTTCACGCCAACCACGGTACATTTAGTGAAATTTAGGTTATTTCCATATTTTTTGCTGTTATAAATATTGCTCTAATAAACATTCCCTTATGTATATGTATGCGTTTGTGTATGTGTATATATGTGTATGTGTGGATTATTATTTGTTATTTTTGTAGGATAAATTCCTAAAAGTAGAACTACGGGGCCAGAAAGTGTATTACATATAGCCAAATTGCCCCCTAGAAAGCTCACACCAATTTAGATTCCAAAAGTATCCAAGAGTACCAATTGGATATTATCATTGTTATTTGTTTTCTTTTTTAATACCTGGAATGATATAAAAAATACTAAGAAGAAAGTAAAAATAATCCAAACTTTCACTGCCTAGGTATAAGGTCTATTACACTGTGTAAAAAAAGTGAAGAAAGGTCTTTCTCACTTCTATGTATGTTCATATACATTTTTCAGAAATGAGGTCATATATAATGTTCTGTGATCTTTTTTCACTCAGTAATGGAGCAGGTAAATTTTTCATGTCAGTATTTTTTCTTTAACAAGCTGTTTTGTAGCACATTCTATGTTGCAGATACTGTTCTCAGTATTTTACAACTATTATCGATAGCTCATTTCATTATCATGGCAACATCATAGGCACTATTATCATTCCCATTTTATAGACCAGGAAACTGAGGCACAGAGAAGTTCAGGAGTTTGCTAACATCACACAGCCCGTAAGGGGTGGAGCTGGACTCTGAATGCACATATTCTGGCTGCAGGGTCTGTGCTTTTGATTGCGATGCTCTGCTTTCTGACTGAAAACAGTCAGTAAATGTAGATTTTTGTCATTTTTAAAGGCCACGCAGCATTTCATTGTGTGCATGGGCCATAAGTTTTCCTTCATTGGTCTCCAGTTGATTGACACTGAATATTGTTTTAAATTTTTCTCCCTGATTAAAAACAAACAAACAAACAAAAAACTACTGGGGTGTACAATCGAGCATGCAGTTTTATTTTATTATTACTATATTTGCACTTGTGTCTTTATTATCTTAGGTAAATACCTAGTAATGTAATTCTCGGGTTAATAGGACATCTTTTAGGTTACATATTTTATGAGTCCATGTATATGTAATATTCAGAAGAGATAAATCCATAGAGACAGAAGACTGTTGGTGGTTACCAGGGGCTGGAAGAGAGGGGAGAATGGGGACAAACTGCTTAATGGGTACAGGTTTTATTTTGAATGATAGAAAAGTTTTGGAACTAGATAAAGGTGGTGGTTGCACAACATTATGAATGTTCTAAATGTCCCTGGATTGTTCACTCTAAAATGGTTAATTTTATGTTATGTGAGTTTTATCTGAATAAATCATATGACAACTTTAGTTGATAAAATAACAATAAAACTATTTGAACAAAACAAACAAACAAAAAATAGGGCATCTTGGGCTTCCCTGGTGGCGCAGTGGTTGAGAGTCCGCCTGCCGATGCAGGAGACATGGGTTTGTGCCCCGGTCTGGGAAGATCCCACGTGCCGCGGAGTGGCTGGGCCCGTGAGCCATGGCCGCTGAGCCTGCGCGTCCGGAGCCTGTGCTCCGCAACGGGAGAGGCCACAACAGTGAGAGGCCCGCGTACCGCAACAAAAAAAAAAAAAAAAAAAATAGGGCATCTTTTACGTTTTGACACATACGCATGTTGTCAAGCTACCCGGTAGACTGTGTCTATCTGTTATTTTTCCGACGTTGGCTGTGTCCTCATATCCGCCTTTACCCTCTTTATCCTGGGTTGTGTCAGTCTTATCCTGTTAATCTCTAGTGTGAACAATTTTCTTTAATTATTTTAATTTGCCTCTATTTGGTCACTCGTGGACTCTCTCATTGCAGTTATTAGGGGTTTTTGTTTTGTGTGTAATTCAGGGCATTCCTCGCTCACGCCCTTTACTTGTTACACTTTTAGATCACCATATATTCTGAAAATATTTTCCAGTTTTATCATTTTTCTTTTAATTTCATTTGTAGAATTGCTTCCTTTGTCTTTTGCGTTTTACTGTAGTTTTAAATATCAGCATTGTCACTACTGTCAAATATTTCTTTTAAATTTCTTGCCCTTTTTATCATAGATTAGAACACTTACCTATACCCCAAAATAATAAACAACCTTCTATATATTCCTCTGTTATTTGTATGGTTTCATTTTTTATCTATATCTTTGATCCTTCTGGAAATTGTATTTCTGTGAAAGTTGTGAAATAAGACAGTTATATATATTTGATCAATAACTAAGGGGAAAGGAATGATCTTCATAAGCACAATTTGCGAAAGTAATAAGGGTCTGCTTCCAAGTCTAAGAAACGCTTTAAAAAGCTTCATATTTTGAAACAATTACTGGAATAATAGGAAGTTGCAAAGATGGTAGAGAAAGGTTTCATGTACCCTTTACCCTCTTCCCCCCAGTGGTGACGTCTTACATAACTACAGCACAATGTCAAGTTCAGGACCTTGACAGTGAGATACTGTGTGCGTCGTTCATCATTCATCACATGTGTAGGTTTGTGTAGCCACCGCGGCAGTCGGGAGACAGGACTGTTCGTCACCACAGATGTCTCCCTTGTATTCCCACTTTATAGTCACCCCGCAACCACTGATTGCCAACCCTGTGATTTTGTCATTTCGAGAATGTTACACCAACTGAGTCACACAATATGTGACCTTCTAGGATTGGCTCAGAAAACCCCCTTTTCAAACCAATTTTATAATTGAGGAAGTTGAGGTCCAGAAGTGATGATTATCCAGAGTCACACAGCTCCTCGGACGTAGGGCTGGGTACCATCCCATGTGTCCCCACTCCTACCCTGTGGCTGGCCCAGCTCTACCACGTTTGTGTCTTAAAACCAGTCTCATTTCTACTTCATGGATGTTGATTTTGTTCATTTCAGTATATCTCTCTCAGCTTTTTCTCTAACCTCATGGGAAATGAAAGTTCCATCCTGTATGGTCCTGATGTTTATTTCCTATTCTGTAATTAATTAGGCAATCTCTTCAGCAGTGGCAGACAGGCACAGTCCTTTCTAATACGATTATCAGCTTCCTCCAGTGCTAAGCTGTATAGAAAATGGCCTCGTAGTCCATTGATTTGAATGACCTAAGTGCACTTTAATTTAACAGATACCAAATGGAAAGGTAGAAGCTCTGGGTGTTTTTCCCTTTCTGGCCACTGCTAAAGCTTCTAAAATATGCAGAAATGACCTTATGCCCAGCTGCCTCGTGGCTGACATCGCTGTGATGATTGCTCCATGTTCCTTAGTTTGCCAAGCACAATATTACAATTTGGAAAATTCTTGCATAATTGTTTTAATTCATGCTCTGTAAAGAGCAGTTTAGTGACATTTTAAAGAATTGACCTTGACTCTTTTGCTTGTTAAAACAATTAGAAGAAAACAAAATAAGCTTTCTCCCTACACTGAACCATGGCAAGTTAAAATAATACTTTTTTTTTTTTTTGCTGTATGCGGGCCGCTCACCGTTGTGGCCTCTCCCGTTGCGGAGCACAGGCTCCAGACGCTCAGGCTCAGCAGCCATGGCTCAGGGGCCCAGCCGCTCCGTGGCATGTGGGATCCTCCCGGACCGGGGCACGAACCCGCGTCCCCTGCATCAGCAGGCGGACTCCCAACCACTGCGCCACCAGGGAAGCGCCCTAAAATAATATTTTTGATATATATTAAACATTTATTTATTTATTTACTTACTTACTTTGTTTATTTATTTGTGGTACGTGGGCCTCTCACTGTTGTGGCCTCTCCCACTGTGGAGCACAGGCTCCGGATGCTCAGGCTCAGCGACCATGGCTCACGGGCTCAGCTGCTCCGCGGCATGTGGGATCTTCCCGGACTGGGGCACGAACCCATGTCCCCTGCATCGGCAGGCAGGCTCCCAACCACTGCGCCACCAGGGAAGCCCCCTAATATTTTGATATATATATTCAACATTTATTTATTTTATTCTGAATTTGAATAATAAAAGAAACCAGGAAAAGAGATTTTTTTTTCCCAATGACATTATGTGGAACAGCTGGTGTTTTTGAAAAACACTTTGCAGCCTCTACAGAAATCAATACGTCAAGTTTAGAAAAGTGACTTCTGAACCTTTCTAAGCTTGTTATTTCTGGGGTCATTTTATGCTAGGAGAGTTGCAAAAATTTGCTCTTATTCTTGTTAAATCCTCCTTAAAGAAGACAAGGCATTTATTTTTTATTTATTTTTAAATTAATTTTTAAAATAAATTTATTTATTTATTTTTGGCTGCGTTGGGTCGTCGTTGCTGCACGTGGGCTTTTCTCTAGTTGCGGCGAGCGGGGGCTACTCTTCGTCGCGGTGCGCGGGCTTCTCATTGTGGTGGTTTCTCTTGTTGCGGGGCACGGGCTCTAGATGCGTGGGCTTCAGTAGTTGTGGCTTGCGGGCTCTAGAGCGCAGGCTCAGTAGTTGTGGCTCACGGGCTTAATTGCTCTGCAGCATGTGGGATCTTCCTGGACCAGGGCTCAAACCCGTGTCCCCTGCATTGGCAGGCGGATTCTTAACCACTGCGCCACCAGCGAAGTCCCCAAGGCATTTATTTTAAGATCTTCTTTAAGATGCACCTATAATCTTCATGAGGATTTTTTACAGCAATATTTCAAGTGTCTTCCACTATATTTGTGTTAGCAAAACCGCTGACTTGATAAGTAGCTTCTGTGATTGAAAACTGTTTTGAGTGAGTCGGGTTTGAAAATTTGCAGGTGGAAAGGTGGAGCAGTGTCAGTCTCTGAGTAGAACACTTTTCTCTGTGGAAAGATACAGAATGGTAAATTCTGTTTCCTCTCGCTGCCTTGTGAACCCTTGTTTTATCTCTGTGCTAATGAGGGGAATGCAAAGGGCAGTGGCCTCCAAGCATACATGGTCCTCAGCATGCTTGGAAATGTGGGACTTTGGGACAGTTAGTGTCACCTTTCATGGACCCCCCTCGTCCCACTTTCCTCCTGCCCCACCTGCTTCGTGAGCTTGGGCCCGTCTGTTTAGCCCTTAACTGTCGCGGGTTCTGTCGGTGTGGGCCAGGGTACGCCCTTACAACCAGTCTCCCCCATCGCGGTGGCCACACAGAACCAAGCTTTCCTTCTTGTTCTGCTGCAGATTCTCAGGAGGCTCTGCTCACCCAGGGACCCAGGCAGAGAGAGCAGTCAGCATCCCGAACACAGCTGGTCACCGGGCAGGAGGGGAGGAGAGCCTGAGGGTTTCATGTCAGCCCAGAAGTGACCTCTGTCATTTCTGCCCCTGCAGTTCATTAGCCAGAATTGATCTCCCCCAATGTCAAGGGCCCATGGTGGGGGAGGACTGGAAAGGTTTGGTGGCTGTCACTAGTGGCAACTGCATGGCTCCTACCATTTCCATGGATTTGCCCACAACTGCAGTCTGGGGATCTGCAGATGTCCTCCTTGCCCCGACCATGTCCTGAGCTCAAGGCCTGTGTCTCAGTCTGGGGTCCCACAGGCTCCTTATAAATGTTCCCCTGATCTTCCGTCCTGGTGACTGGCCACCCCGTCCACGTGTTTCATCCAGAAACCTCTTCTTCACCTGTCACATCCGGCCACTTGCCATAGTCAGCTGACTTTTCCTGCTAAATATTCCTCTGATTCTTCTCTGCATCTCTGCTGCCATTCTTGTGGGTCAGGCTCCCACATGGACTCTTGTAACAAGTCTGGTCTGCCCTCCCTCTCTGATCCATGCTAGCTGTGCATCAGTGATCTGCAAATATATCCCCAATAAATATTTACTTATTTACTAATAAGTTGCATTTTTAAAATTTAATAATCAGGACTTCCCTGGCGGTCCAGTGGTTGAGACTCCATGCTTCCACTGCAGGGGGTGTGGGTTCAATCCCTGGTCGGGCAGCTAAGATTCCACATGCCATGTGGTGTGGCCAAAACTTTAAAAATAATTTTAAAAAATTTAGTAAGTATCGATGGAGTTCTTAATGTGGGTCTATTCTGAGTGTCTTGCAAGTATTAATTTATTTTCACAAAAATCCTACCAGCTGGTTACTGTTTTGTTTTTTGTTTTTTTTTTTTGTGGTACGCAGGCCTCTCACTGTTGTGGCCTCTCCCGTTGCGGAGCACAGGCTCCAGACGCGCAGGCTCAGCGGCCATGGCTCATGGGCCCAGCCGCTCCGCAGCGTGTGGGATCTTCCCGGACCGGGGCACGAACCTGCGTCCCCTGCATCGGCAGGCGGACTCTCAACCACCGCGCCACCAGGGAAGCCCTGGTTACTGTTTTTATCCTCATTTCACAAACTGGGAAACTGAGGCAAGCATGCTGTTCAGTGTGACACGGTAGGAAGCGGTGGACCTGGGATGGGAACTCAGGCGTGGTGGCTCGAATACATACACTGCCGTGTGCGTGTGTTATAGGCATTATGAAGCATACGTAAGATATACATTTCAAAAGGAAGAGGTAAGAAAAGTAAAGAGGAATTCTGCTCCTCTCTTCCCAGATTTCAGTGGATGGGCCTAGGCATCCCCTGGATAGGTGCCTTCTGCTTTGGAAACCATGCCTCTCCTTGCCATTAGAGCCACCTTTCTGAAATGCAAACCGGTCACATCCCTTCCCTGAAGACAGCCCGCCCTGATGCCCACCGCTGCTCAGAGACAGTCCGAGCTCCTCAGGAACCTTCTAGGTTGTTTATGACCTGGCAGCTGCCGCCCTGTACCCTGATTTCTTACCCCGTCCCATGGTGCCCACCTACGACTCTGTAATGAACATCCGGAGGCCACAGTGCCCTGTGCTCTCTTGGTTTCTCGTGCGTTGTTCATTTTGCTTGGCAGGCCCTGCTTCCCTTTGCCCTCTGAAAAACTACACTTGTCCGCAGCCAGTGCTCGGTAAATATCGTGTGAATGAAAGCATGAATCTTCAGAGAGCAGAAACTAGGACTGTGCAGTGTCTAATGGGGGGAAACTCAGCATGTTTCATCACTTCCATTTGCGTTTCTGTGCGGAGTGGGTCACACGACATGGGAGAGGTCCCAGGTTCATGTTGCTGACTGTCTGGCCATTGTACTGGCTTCCACTCAGCTTTTGCCTCTGTAGTTGTTTTCCTTCTTTCCTCCTTCTCCCCTGCTCTTCACATTTCAGGTTTCCGCTGTCATTCTTTTCACCTGTGTTTGAGGGTTGCCTGTGAAAGTTACCTCTCCTTTGCTGGTGCTGTGGAGTCATCTGAGCTAGAGTCTGGAGTCATCCTTGTGTCCTCCTCTGGCTCACTTCCAGCCTGCCGACTCCCCACGATTCTGGAGCCCTCGGTCGGTTTCCTCTCCGGGCGTCCTCCCTGCCCTGGGTCTGGCCTTCTCATCTCTCATATGGACTCTTTGCCTAGCAGACCGGCTGCTCCACTTCTAGACCTGCTCCCCATAAGCTCGCCCTTCACAGAAGGATGTCACGTGCTAAGGTGACACGTCATGTTGTTGCTGAGAGTCCTCCCGTGGCCTCCCCTGCTGCGTGGAGGGGCCTCACCTCTGCCTGCTTTCCGCCCCACGTGCCCCATGGGCTCTTTTGCACAGGCAGCTTTTTCTTCTTGGAAAGCTGCCCTGAACCCTCTAAGCCAGCTCCCTAGCTGTTTCTCATTCTTGAGGCCGGCACGGTGCCCTGGTGCAGGCAACCCTGCTAAACGTCCGCTGAAGGAAAACACCTGCACGTGACCTTTCTCTCTCCAGTAGCTCCTGACACTTGGAATAAAATTCAGATAAATGAGAATGGGATCCATTGTCAGAGTTGTTTATGGAAGGAAGAGAGTGTGAGATCTGCAGCCTTGAGCCCTGACAGGCCCCAGAGACGGGCCCTGGGTGAGCAAACTGTGGGTACGGCTCAGGCTGCTAAGTTTGGCAGATGTTTGTTTACATGCTTCCATAATTCCAGAGGCGAACTGGTCCAGAGCTTCCTGTAGGTCCACAGAATCCTAGACCCAGGTCAGCGGGAGCGTGATGCTTGTGGGCCCCAGCTGGGCCCCGCAGCGGTGATGGTGCCTCCTCTTACCGTGTGCCCGTCTGTGCCAGCTGCTGTCAGGGTGCTGAGCATCTGTTCTCATCCTCCTGCTGGGTGCTGAGGTAGGGCTGCCGGCTCATCGCTTAGATGAAGATACAGGCTCTGCTAGACGAAGAAAGCTGCCCGACGCCAGCTAGTAATTACGTGAATCCTGGTTCCTTCGACTTCCGAGCTCCAGCTTTTGTCACGTGGATCCAGCCGTCTTTGAGTGCTGGTCCTCTGATTCTCCACCTTGCCCTGGCCCAGAGTCACCTGAATTAAACCTCCAGTCCCTT
Organism: Aethalodelphis obliquidens; assembly: GCF_003676395.1. Taxonomy (NCBI): domain Eukaryota; kingdom Metazoa; phylum Chordata; class Mammalia; order Artiodactyla; family Delphinidae; genus Aethalodelphis; species Aethalodelphis obliquidens. Next base: position 10,649,794 of record NW_020837985.1, on the reverse strand, counting down.
TGGTGACTACGTGTCCCAATGTGAGACACGTGACATAAGTCAGACGTGGAGCCGGCCCCGTGCTCTCTACTACAGACCTGCTGTGACTCTCAGGTAATCAGAGGGCACTCAGTGCCATTTTTCACGGTGGGGGGCAGGGGCTGGGGGAGAAGAGGAGCTAACTAAATCCCACCCAAGCAGGGCTTTATGTCAGGACTTTGGAAGGAGGAGTATCTTGTCCAGCATCTTGGAGGCCGGCCTCTTGTGCTGCAGCCCCTTTGCGTCGTGCTGTCTGCAGTTCAGGGGGCTGCCTGTATCCCGCCTCGAGGGACGTGATGGGAGGGATGGAGCCTGTGACTCAGGGGCCTTTGCTCCAAGTGATGGCTCTTCAGACAAGTAGCAGCTACTTATTTCCCCACCCCCCATTTTGAAAAGGAGTCTCTCTCTCACCATTAACAACCCGAGTACTGAGAAATGCTGCAATGAATGGCCTGTGGCCCAGCGGCCTTTAAAGCCGGACTCACTGCTGTGCCTGGAGCTTCCCAGCTGCTGAGGAGCTGTCTGAAGCCAAGGGCTGAGTGAGATCCCTGCAGCGGCCGATCCTCTTCTCTTTTTTCTCCTCCTTCCTGAGCTTGTTGCTGGGCACTAAGCCAGACTTTGGAGATCAAAGCGAGTAAAATGAGTCTCTTCCCTTGAGCAGCTGAGCCTGGGGAGGAGGACCAAGGGGTGAATGGATACAGTACGATGGAGGGGCCAGCCCAATGCAGAGGGGGCAGGGCAGGACCGCGCCCCCGCGGGTGTATCCTGGAGGGCTCCCTGGAGAGAGGGGCCGTGAACTCCATGTCTAAGGCTGACATAGGGGGCGGGGGAGGGGATGGGCTAGGCATTTCCATCAGGATGGCTGCTGCGAAAGCCTGCAGGTGCAGGGCTGGGGGCGTGTTTGAGGAATGCTGGCTAGTTCACTGTGGTGAGTGTGCAGTGAGGACAGAGTCACAAGGAGGCTGACGGCCTCATGCTCTGCAGGTGCTTATACTCATAGTTGCCTGTCTGTGGGAATGCTGTGCTCGGAGCAGGTGCTCGCCTGTCCTTCCCTCGGAGCAAGAGAGACAGGAAGACTTGAGAAAGCCTGAGGGGAAGAGGGAGGGTGAGAGTGATGCACAGTCAGCAGGTTCGATAGCATTATCTTGGGTTAATAAGTTTCTTAAACTGCTGCATCAGCAGTGTGGCATGACTCAGTGGCAGAGCCCCAGAATATAATCCCATATCAGGCTGCTGTTCTGACAGCTGCTCTGGGCTTTTTATTAATGTGGCTGATAACACTTGACTCTCTGGGGTGTTCTGAGATTTAATTAGCTCTTGGGCAATTTGGAATAGGTACTTTAGAATATTAGTGCTGTGTTGATTATAAATGGGTGTGTACGAACTAACTTCTACAAATGTGTGATTGTTCCTGTGGTTAACTCTTCATCTGCCCTTTCCTAAATCAGCGTGCCTTGCTTGCATGTTATTCCATGTCGGGGACTCTGCGAAGTCCCTTGGGGAGTTACAGGGTAAATACAGACACAGATCCCACTGCTAAGAGTGGGGCGTTGGAAAATGGAGCAGTATCCCTCCCAAAGGAACTCCTCTAGGACAGGAGGGCATGGTGAGCAAAGAGCAGGGAGACTTTGAGATAAAGGGAACTTAGTTGAGAGCTTTTGTATCAAGTGAGCTTCGTTTTTCTTAGTCAAGTCAGAGAAGCTCGTCAGAGTTACAGGAGTGTGTGCGTGTGCATGTGTGTGTATGGTTAGGAGCTGAGAAAAGTGGGAATATTTGTGAACCCCTGCTGTAGATCTTTCATTAATTCATCGGAAGCATTGACTGAGCACCTACTGTTTGTGCACCAGGCGTGCAGTGGTTGCTGGGCTACGTGATGTCAAATGAACGGAAGTTTGTATAGTAAAGTTGTTCAGAGTTTGGTGGGCGGGGCAAACAGATGACACTGACACTTTGGGGTAAGTGTGATGAGCACCCGCAGAGGCCACATGGGATCTTAAGGGAGCTCAGAGACGGGGCTTCAGAGGCAGCTTGAGAGAGCAGGGCAGGCCAGGAAGGGCTTGGGCAGAGCTTTGACGTCCACATGGGCCTGGTGTTCTGTAGGGTGGGTGGGGCTGGAGGTGAGAGGAGGCAGAAGGCGGGGGAGGCATGTGGAATGCAGCCTGGCAGAGGGAGTAGCATCCCGTAAGGCCCGGAGGAGGCTGCTGGCCGCATGTGCTTGTGGGGAGACTGTAGGAGGCTGGTGCAGGGCCTGGTGGAGGGTCTGCAGTATCTGGTTTCAGCAGTGGCAGTGGGCGTCAAAGAAGGGGGTGTATTCTAGAGCTGCTGAGGAAGTGTGATTCCCAGGCCCTGGGCACAGGTTGATGTGGACAGGAAGCAGGAAGTTGTGGGAGGGAGGGGGCCCAGGTTTTGGCTCAGGTGCTGGGGTGGAGGGTGGCCCCTGCCAATCCGGAGAACCCAAGGGAGAAGCAGGTTTGGGGGAGAGAGGATGAGTTTGTTCTGGTCACACACTGAGTTTGGTGGACTCTGGGTGTCCATGGGGGTGTCATCCACCTGGGTGTGGGACCGGCAGGAGGCCCCTTCGTGGGTGAGGGCACATGTGGGTGGTCAGCAGGGGTTGGGATGGAACTGAAGCAAACAGCCGCGTGGCTTCCTGAGGACCCTGGTGCCGAGCATCCAGAGGGAGAGAAGAGCAGGAAGGCCGCCTCAAAGGGGGAGAAGGACGGGGTCAGCGATGGTCAGTGACGCAGGGAGAGTCAATGAGACGAAGCTGGGATAAGAGTCCTTTGGTCTTGGGAATGTGCCTTGTGCTGGCCTGAGCAGGAGCCGTGTCAGTCGGGGGTGCTTGACACGGCCGGGGTGAAGATGAGATTTGGGGGCCGGAAAGAGGGGTCATGTAGAGATGACTGAAAGCGTCGCCCCGTGGAGCTGGCAGCAAGCACGTGGCGACTTGAGAGTTTACTAAAGGGATTATTTGTACAGTGTGGGCAGGTGTTGGTCCTGGGGGAGGCTGGGGACAGTGGGGAGTCGTTGTCACCCGAGGTGTAGAGGCAGGAGAGAGCTGCAGGGAGAGCTGCAGCCTTTGCAGGGAGGGGGCCTGGAGAATATCGCCCCCTACTCCCCTCCCTCCCTCCTGTCTTCTGCTGGTGATGGAAGCCAGAGGGCAATGGAGCCCCTGTGTGACCCGTACAGGTGAGCCTCCCGGAGCTGGGTGGAGACAGATGAGGGTGGGCCTGGAGGGGCAAGTGGAAACTTTCTAGAACACTGGGGACACTGGATCTTTGCTCATTCCCCTTAGAATGGAGCACATGCTTGGTCTCTGCTCCTTAAGCAGGGCCGCCTTCAGTTGAAGTCAGGATGCCTCCCCGCGTGAGGGCCCCGGGCGCTGTCGTAGGAGTCTCAGCACCGAGGGGCGCGTGCACCCACCTGGGAACTCCCGCTTCCATGTTGCAGTGTCGTCACTTCTTAAACGCCGTCTTTTCAAAAGGAAATGAAATGTAAAGAATTCTGTCAGTGTGCTGTGGTTGAAGAGCAGTGAGGCACAGATGTCACGACGTTGAACAATACCGTTCCCAGGACGTCAGTGACTCCGCAGAACATTCCGGGCTAGGGGGCGGGGTGAGGCGGCCCTTCCTGCGCCTCTCCTGTTAGCAGAAACCAGCCAGAACCACCGCGAAGCCAGGACCCCAGCTCAGCCCTGAGCTGCACATGTGCATCTTCAGGCAGGAAGTCACTGGCCCCAAACGCGTGCGGCCTGGGGGCGACTGCGATTCCCGCCGCCCCCCTGTGAGAGGACTCTGTGACCTTCCCTCACTTGAACCTCACAATGACTCATTTTGCAGATTCGGACCCTAGGTTTAGAGAGTTCCAGACTGGTCCAGCTCGAAGGCAGAGCTGGAGTGTAGCTCACACACCCTGACTCTGCGCTGGCCACTCAGAGCAGCGACTGTGGTGAAAGTGGTATTTGACAGTCCCTGCTGCATCCTCATCTACTTGTTTTAGAGCTGAGGCACTTGTGGCTGAGATGGAGGGCTGGGAGGGCCGTGGAGGGGGTAGCTAGTGGGGGGCTGGCTTGGACCCTACCCACTTTAACCAGAGCAGTCATGCCCTTTTATTGATTGTTTATGTTGAAATTACTTAAAGAATTCACTCAAAATGTCCTGCTGCTAAAAAAAAAAAAAATGTTTGAAAACCACATCCTGATGCAGTGGCGATCACAATTGGATTCAGATGGTGGTGCAGCACGGTGTGAAGTTTGCTGGACAAGGGCACTTCAGCCAAGCACCTCGTATGCCGGAAAAGCACATTTTGTTAGAGCCTTGGAGGAAAAAGTGAAATGTAAGAAGGTTGATTAAAAAGGCACAGTGTGCACATGCAGTAGAGTTACAGGTGCTAGTTAGTGCTCATGAAAGTGCTTTGCAGACTGTAATGTGCCTCTCAGAAGATAACGTCGTGCTATTACAGTGGTACAGGTTACCTCCCTCTCATGACTATTGACTAAAGGAAAAACACCAGACGGGCCTAGACACTGTCAGATATTTCAGTCTGAAACCCAGTGTTGCTGATGAGATTAACACTGACCTTCCTTCCTGTGCCCTTGCTGGTCTACCGGGGGCGGGTTGATGGTATCCCATCTCTTCTGCCTTTTAAGCATCTCAGACAGACTTCCGCTCTTGATCGCACTTAAAATCACATCCTGCCTTCTTTTGGATAGAGTCTTTTGTAGAGCTCAGTGAAGATATTACAGATGTTTCATACAATTTGAAGATAAAATACTACCTTGACATTCATTGCGTAATGAACACATGAAAGTAGCAGCCTATCTGGAAGGCGGTTCATCTGGAAAGCACTACCTAGAAGACGTGGAGTGGGACCCGGGTGCTCCCTCACGCCCAGCCCCCCTCACTGTCTTCATTTTCCATGCTGGGTGTATTTATTGAAAGAGATCCACTTGCTGCCCGTTCCTCACCAGGCACTGTGTCAGCCCAGGGAGTCAGCTGGGCATTCTCTGAACCAAGAGTGAGTAACTTACCCCAAATTACCCATTGGCATCAGCCCGGGAGCCTGGGTGTCAGCTGGGGTTCTCCGACTGTGTCAGAAGAGCCACCTTCCGTTAGCCTTGTTCATTGCCAGAGGGTTTAGTCTGTCTCAGTGCAGGGAAGATAGACATTTACCAGTTTGAACGGAACAGAAACTCTAGTTTTCTTCACTTTCCAAGAATTGCTTCTTTGTAGCAAGGAGTGCGGCTGCAGAGCAGAACGGGGCTGCCATCGCCAAGCATGACAGGACTTTAAATGCCTGGCCCTGGAAGCGGGGGCCGGAGCGGCCGTGTGCTGCACCAGGGCTGCCAGCCGTGCAGTCCCTGCACGGTGTGCGTTCATGCGGGCAGGCGGGCGCCCAGGTGGGCCGTTCATCAGCACAGTGATCAGGAGCAAATGGCCTCTTGCTGCTTCTGGGAACTCAGCTGAGGACGCACTGAGCAAGTGCCGCCCTTTATGTTCTCACCAGCCTTCAGCACAGATGGACCAGGGCCCTGTCAGAGAGGAGAGGGGGGAGGAGAGGGGCTTCTTAGAAATAAGACCAGGCATCATGGTGCACGAAGAGCCTTTAAGCTGAGCACCATTCCCCACGGAGAAAGCAGAGCACTGGTCGTGGACCTCACTTCTCGGCTGACCAGCCAGACCCACCTGTCCTCTTGGTCCCCGTAGGACAGTACTAGGCTTTGCCACTTGACCACTGCCTCTCACCGCGGGGCCCGCTGTTTGTTGGTTCCTCTCTGGTCCTTTGTCTAAACTTCTCCTCCTGGCCCATCGGAGGCAGGAGAGGGCAGCAGGGAGCCCGCGCTTTGCAGTCAGAGGGACTCAGGCGTGATGCTGGGTGTTTGTAACAGGCTCAGGAACAGTTCAGCTTCTCTAGGGCCCAAGGACTAAAGGAGAAGATGGCGGGAGGGGTTTTCTGATGGGTGGGGCAGCCATGCGCGTTAGCTCATCTCCCCGAGGGCAGGGACAGGCCGGGTTCTTCTCTGGGCCCCCAGAGCCCAGCACAGGGCCAGGCATCTGAGAGGCCTTCACTTGTAATCTGTTTAATGAAGGGCTGACTCTCTCGCTTTGTGAAGGTGAGGTCCCACCCATCTCTTCCCACTTCACGGAGCCCTTCAGGGTAGTGGCCCGGTGGCAGGTGTCCAGCAAAATGGGCTCAATCCTGCCTGGCTGCCTTGCACTTACATTGTCTATGGGGACAGACCAGAAACAAAGTCAACAAGTCAATAAACAAGCCCTGTCACAATGACTTTCCCCATCAGTAGAAACTGGTCATGTGAGATATGTTTGTTAGAACACTGGACCACACCGCTTAAAAATTCAGACTTGTTTCATTCCTGTAAAAGGGGCAGATGATCTTATAAGATTCTTTTTATTTTGATTTTATGAGATTCTGATCAAAGATTGTTTTTCCTTTGTAGAACGGAGTAGGGCCCTCTAAAGAATGGTTTTCTTAAAAAAAAAAATTCAGACTTGTTCATCTTCCACATGCCTGTGTTCTTTCACCAGGCTCCGGTAAAATGAGAAATTTTAAAATTGCCTTCTGATATATTATGTAATCTACTTAATTATTATGTTTTAACTGTGTTGTCTGTCTTTCCCCACCAGCACGTAAACTCCAGAGGGCAAGGGTCTCTCTCTGTTTTGTACCCTGCAGTATCACAAATGCTTAGAACAGGTCCTGGCACTCCATAAGTATATGGTGAATGAACTGTGGCTGGTAAGGAACAAATACATTCTGTAGTGCTGGGATAATTTACAAGGAAATATTTCTTTCTTTTGTGTAGAAATGATGGTTTGTTTGAAGATGGACCCTGAGAAAATTTGGAAATGGGACAACAAGGAAAAAAAAAAGCTCGCAAAGAGAATGTCTTATTAAGTGCGAGGGAATCATTGTTGAACTTGGTATTAGAAATAGAAATTCTGTTTTCAGAAGAACACTACTTGACATGAATCCTTAACCAGATTGAGGAGAGGGTCATAACTAGCAAACAGGTAGAGAAACGGAAGAGGCAGACCTGGAGTCAGACCCATCGTTGACTTGGCCTTTCTGAGCCACAACCAGGATGAGTCCTACAAATAAAAGTGTGTCCGCAGAGCCTGATGGGTTAATTTGTCTCAGGCTCCAGCAGTGTCAGGTCTGCAGTGAGAGGGTCTTTCCACCGTCAGCCTGGAGAGCGGGCCCATCCTGGGATAGTTTGGGTGGGAGATGTGGGCGGAGAGTCAGGACTTGTCAGTGGAGGTTCTTATGAGGTCCTGGGACTTTCTCCTCTCCCGACTCCCAAAGGACTAGTGATGCTGGCAGTGGGAGCCTTGCTGATTAAATCCAATTACCTCTAGAGGCTGGAAACCAGAGATATGACCCCCCTACCTAATTCTGCAGCAAATGCTACACATAGCATATCCCAAAACACCAGGGTAGGAGGTCAGAGTGGAGGGAGAGACTTGGGAAGAGGACAGCCTGGTGGGTAGGAAGCGGGGAGAGACTCAGACGTGCCTGTTGCTGTGCTTCTCCTCTGTGCCGCCTTGGCACGTGGTGAGGAGTGGCTGGAGTAGGGGACTGTGTAGAAGCTCCGTGTGGGAGACCATGGTGCAGGTGAGCCGAGGGAGGGATGCGGGCGCCGGCAGGACTCACGGGCTGCATGCAGGAGCGGTTCAGTGGCAACTTGGAAAAGTACAAAGATGGGTCAAGTGAGGATGCAGGGAAATCCCCAAACAAGCAGGTCAAGTGGAAGTGAGGACTTCTTTGATGTCCAAAGGGAATGAGCACAAAGTTACCCGCAAGACGTTTATTCAGATGTCCTCTTTCTCCCTCCACCCTCCCTGTTCTCTGCACACAAGCGTGTAGCACCTTCTACGTGCTTGACCTGGTGCTGGGAACGAGACTAGATAGTCGTGCGGGCTGCAGTGGGCTGGGCCCAGGGCTTGTGAGGAGCACGCGCGCAGGGGCGGGGCAGAGACCCCTCATTTCTCTACAGGAGGCACTTGCCTTTGTTGTCCAGGGTCTTCACGCTCTGCCCCTGCCTGCCCCTCTTCCACCTCTCGGCTCCCCTTTCTTATACGCGGTGTCTTACCCGGAATTACCTGCTGTTCCCTGCATGCACACGCTTCTGTTCTGTAGCGGCTGTGTTCTTTCCACTGTGCTCCAGTCATCGAGGAATTGGGTTAAGATAACTCCAAGAATCATTTCCAAGGCTGCTTGTACAGTGTCTGCCACGTGGTGCCTGGATCAGTGGGAAAACTTACTGTGGAAACTTCTGGAAGCTCTCGAGAGTGGAATGTAGCTGAATGGGCTGTGGATCCATGTCGCATGGGGCCACAGGGAATTGATGGAGGGCGTGGGGGCTTGGAGGTGCGCGTTTGGGACAGTTTTGAATGGGGTTGACTTTGCTTATGCTCCCTGCAAGCTGCCCGGCTGCAGGCAGTTACTGGGGTGGGGATCCCAGGAAGCAGGAGTGAGGTGTGGGGAGGGTGAGACAGGGAAGGGGGAGAGACAAGGGTTTGCTGCTGGGTTCCAGCTGTGGTCACTGGGCGTTCGACTCTGCCAGGATCTCGAAGCTTCCAGAATGTGTCCCAGAAATGTGCACTCAGGCCGGGAGCCCAGAGTGGCTGTGCATTGCTTCCCATTCCTCCCCACCACGTTGACCCGTCTCCACCTCTGGGCAGCAGGGGCCTAGCTCGAATGCTTCAAGACACCTGTGCAAGCTGGAGGTCGGACGCTGGGGTGCAGGGTGAGCCTGAGTGTCCACTGTAGCTGCTGCCAGGGTCGTGTGTGGGCCTCGGGGACATGGTGAGAGCCCCGCTGGCATTTGCTACGGGGAGAATCAGAGCCCACACGGGCACGGAGGGTGCTGGTGGCTGCCCAGGAGGTGGAAGGTGCATCTTCTCCCGTTGCCCGCTGTCTTACTCCGCGTTTTCTTTTACTGTCTTGTACTGCCCGCCCCTCCACCTCCTTTCTCCTGCCGTCCTCCTTACATAGCAGCTCCATCTCCCTGTTGGGAGGGTCTCAGAATTCAGAGATGCAGAGCTTGTCTGATTTGACCCCCCATGTGGTTCAGTCTTTCTCACAGCATCACGATTGCTACGTGAAGCTCCTCGAAAACCCTCCTGAGAAACGCATCTCTAAAGCCACCTCTCCCTCGTTGGATGGCTCTGACTGCTGGAAGTTTCTTCTTCTGGTGAAGTCTGTTGCTGACCTCTACCCATTGGTCCTAGCTTCGCCTTTTTGAGCACAACAGAGCAGGTCTTCATTGTGTTCTAGGTTAGGTCCTCTGCTATCGGTCTGCGTCAGGCTCAATAAAATAACAAGAAGACACAGACCCAATTTCCTGGAGGTCACAGCACAGATGAGGCATCCAAACAGATAATTGCAAGGCAGTGTGGGAAATCCGACCGTTGATAATGTTGATTTCTTGGTGTGTGTGTGTGTGTGTGTGTGTTTGTGTGTAAATCTGAACTGCCTTTGTCATCTGGACAAGCAGGGGCCTGTGGATTGGGTGTTAGATGTTACGGGGACCTGCATAGTTGGAGCCTGAAGGGGTGAGCAGATGAGTACACGTGGGTGCGTACTTGGGGATCTTGGCCTTGAGGGTGCAGGGGTCGTGGGAGAGATGATTGATGGTGAATCTTGGAGGACTTTATCTGGCACTTTCTGCTCATGGAGATGGGAGGGAAGCCATTGAAGAGTTTTAAGCAGGGGAGTGACAGGGTCAGATTTGGGTTTTAAAAACGATTCACTCTCTGGCCAAGATGGAAAATGGTTTGGAGAGTGTGTTAGTCGAGATACTTTCAGTAGAGGCATCAATTAGAAACGAATTGGAAAGTGGGAATGTCCATTCTCCCATGTCACAGATGCATGGGGATCGGCGGTTCCAGGGTCGGGTCGGGTCGGGTCGGGGGGGTGCAGATGTACCATTGCCGTCCCAGGGTCCATCCTTCATTTGGACCCTCGAGGTGTCGACCTGGGCTTTCCCTTGATCTCTTGTAGGTTCTGGGTGATTGCCTCAGTTCCAGGCAGTGGACAATAGTGATGCCCAGTGAAGCAGAGGTTTTCTTAGGGAAGGAAGCTGTTCCCAGAAGCCCTTGGCAGCCTTCACCCCAGACCCTGTTGGCCACGCTGGGGTCCTGGAGTTCCCGCTGCCAGAATGGCTGGAGCGGCTTCCTCGTTGTCCTGGGGACCGGGCAGGGTGGCTGAAGCAAGGACACGAATAGGAGCTGTGGTAATAGTTGGGCTGAGAGACCAGAGTCCCATCCAGTCTCCTCATCTCCACCTGGGTCAACTCCCATGTCTTTAGCGGGTTTCAGTCCTCCAGACCTTCTTCCACTCCTGTCCACCATCCTCGTGCACCCAGTTCTGCAGTGTATTCTTAACGTACGATGCGTAAAGCTGAGTCCAGACATGGTCAATCCAGTGCAGAGTGTGGGGAGTGTAGCCACGATCGCTTCAGCTACTTCGTGGTCATGCCGGCTGACATCGTGTGTATGCTCTTGGCTTTTGTAGTTGATTCATGATGTAAACCCAGATTCAGCTTATGGCAAGCTCTAATTCTTGTTTTTTTTTTTTTTTTTTTTTTTTTATGTAAACGTTATCTATTCCTGCTGTGTCATCCACGTATTGAATTGTAATCTGTGGTGAATTCTTTTATAAAGTAAAGCGTCATTTTTAAAAGCAAGGAGTCCTATAGTATGTTTCTACCTCTTTATAGCGTCCAGTATATTCTATATTTATGCACACCTATCTCTTAAAACTACCCGATGGAGATCAAAAATCGGAGAACATCAGGTAAGCATCGGCAGTGACTTTGGGGATACCGTGTTTTGCCCCATTCTTCAGCTTTTTAGGAGTCATTGTGTTCTTCAAGGGGTGGATATATGTAACTGTCTTGACTTTTCCCTTTGGCCTTGTAGAGTACACTCTGAATCATGATCTCATTTACTAATATTTCTTTTCAGTTTGCTATTACCATGTTTGGTGCTGACACTAATTATATGACTAAAGACCTTTTTCCAGCAGTTAAAAAAAACCCATGACTGTTTCTACCAGATCTAAAAATGTTCGAGCACCTGGATGATTGGGACAAGCGCGAAAACACTCTCATTTATAGAACACAGAAAATTGTTTGTTTCAATCCACCTGCCCCATTAGCCAGGTTTTTTCCTGGCCTCGTCTTGCGAGAGATTTCCTCCAGCCAGCATGCCGTCCTAGGAGCTTGCACTTCTCCATTTTCTGTCTTCCTTCAGGCGTCCATCGGTGGGTTTCTGTGTGGGTCCGGCTGTGGACAACTTAAATCACGGGAAGCACAGGCTTCCTGAGTTGCCTCAGGCTGTCTCCCTCTGGTTTCTCCCTTTTCTCCGGCTTCTGCTTTATTACTTCCTGGTTCTGACTTCACCTCCCTGACAACCCCTATTCCAGTGCTTTCCAAGCCTGCACCATGTGCCTGTCCTGTGACCATCCACCCACCCCGTGTTCATCTCTAACGCAGGGCTGTGCCGAGTGGGTCCTATCTCTTTGTTAGAATGTTCTGAAGAAGTAGTTCTTGGGCAGGCTACTGCAGGTTTGTGGCTGTGATTCTTGGAAGGAGACAACTCCTGTCCTTTCCTTCCCCGTATTTCCTTCTCACTTAGGAATTGGGAATAGCACGCACTCCTTTATGCTTCACTTTGATATGAAGTGTTTCTTACCCCTCAGGCTGCAGGGCTTTCTAGAGCAGGGTCTGGGTCTGTGCCCTGTCAGTCTTCTTTAGGTTACTTTTATTTATTTATTTATTTTGTAGCTAAGCTTGTTTTTTTTCTTTAAACATCTTTATTGGAGTATAATTGCTTTACAATGGTGTGTTAGTTTCTGCTGTATAACAAAACCTTGTCAGCCTTTATATCCACCGTGCCTGGCACATGGAAGGCACCTACTAACTGGAAGATGAGTAACTGAACAACTTCTTAGGCTGTATATCTAAAGAAGACCATGTCTTCTCCGCAGTGTTGATTGATGATAGATGACACTGTGGGCTGGTTGGCTTCATGACAACAAGATGAGTGGCTCCGCCTGCCCTGTCAGCTGTATCCTCCGTGCCCATGTGGTGGCCTGTGGCGGGGGATGATATTTATTGAATCACGTGAAAGACTGAAGAAGCAAAGATGCTGCCCGAAGTGGTAAAGGGGCCTGCATGGCACCGTGGACCAGTGTCTGTATCACACGTGTATGTTTCCTTTACTGTCGTCCCGTAAAAGGGTTGGGGTTGTGTGCACTCCCTGACTCCATCACTGACATAGGAGGATATTCTATGCATCTTGGTATTTGCTCCTTAGGTAACGAATCTGACCTTGAACTGGAGAAGAAGTATAAGGAAGATGATCGAGAAAAGGCCCCGAAGAGACTGCGGACTCAGAGAGTGGAGAAAGTCCAGAAGGTCTGCTCGGGAAAAGAGGCCGCGCAGATCTCCGGAGCCAAGAAGCCCATCATAAGTGTGGTTTTAACGGCTCATGAAGTGATTCCAGGTGAGCAAAGCAAGCGGGAGGGGACAGAATGGGACTCTGTGGGTGGGGCTGTGCCGCAGGCAGCCAGGCAGCTGGGGCTGTGATCCTGAGCGGCTTCCTCACTGTCGGGCTCTCCACTGAATTACCCAGTACCTTGGGATGATGGCTGACCTGTCACTGCCCAGGGCTGTGGTGGACGAGCGTGTCCAGAGGAGAGGGAGTGAGGGCTGCCCCTGCTGCTGCCTCCGCCACCTCTGCAGCCACGACCTGTCCTTGTCGTTTGAGTGGCCGCTCACAGGAGCAGTGGCCAAGGAGAGTGTCTTTTTCTTTGCCCCCTCACCAGCCCCTCTCCTGGATGTCCTCCCCGCCCTTACCGCCCCATCCTACGTGTAAGACCACTCGCACCACATGGAGGTTGGCGGCTTCTCCAAAACCCTCCACCTCACTTTTTTTTCTTTTTTTGCATTTTTTAGTGGGTTCATCATATATTTTATGATACTAGAAATTCCTGTCTCCTCTTCCTTAAACATAAAATAGCCAGTGGATTTCTTATACTACCCTTTTTAAAAAAGGTCTCTTCCAGGAAAGGATACTTTAGACAAAAAGCAGTTTATGATAGTAGATTCCAAAGTATAATAATGGGTTTTTTCCTATCCATTTGAGGTGATAGCTGTTAAATAAAATTTTGAAAAATCAAGTTTAGGATGTTGAGGACAGCTAGAGCCTTTTTAAACATCTTTTTTCAGTGCTAATAGTATTGATAACTCACTATTTAAAATGAAAAGGCTGAATAAATGCCTCTTGATACTTCAGTGCAGGGTAAGGTAATCAGCAGAGAAAAAGCTGTATAAGATTATGTGACTAGAAGTTGTTTCTGGAAGGTCACTTTGTCTGCCCCACCCTACTTCAGAGAAGTGTTATTCCGGGAAATGGAAATGCCAGGAGAGAGCTTCCTGTGTTTAGCTGTCTCTAGAGAAAATTTCTATAATGATTTCTTAAGAATTGATGGTAGTATTCTGAGATTTCTGTAAGGGGGGGGTAAAAAGTGGTTAATTTCCTTTGCTATTCCAGAAACGAGAGGTAGAGTGGAGCCTTTTCTTTAGTGCACTTGATATATAACGTGCGTGTGCATGTACCCTTGTGCACACACGCTGCTGTAAATGGTCTTTGATCGTTTCACATCCTGGACTTGCACGAATAAAGGTAACCTTTGAGTTTTCCACTCCAGACCTTTCATTTCACAGGGTGGACACAGAGGTCTGGAGGCGGGAGGGTGATGTCATATTTGGGACCAGATCCCAGGCAGCTTAGATTCCTGTTCACAGTTGATTCCACTGCTCCATTCTGTCTTGATGCTGTTTTACATTTGCGTAAAGTTTAACACATGTGGATCTATGTGAAATCTTGCAGGAAGCATATATGTGTATATGGATCTAGTTTTTTGTTTTTTAATAAGGAGATCAAGTGAAAATGTATCTCAGAAGAAGGTTATGATTATTGGAAAACTTGCCCTTTCCCCCCAAACATACACATGTACACACACACACACACACACACACACACACACACACACACTTACACACACATGCGTACACGTATACAAACACACAAGTTAAAGGTGTGAACTGAAGGAAAACTAGTCCCTTGCATGGGTGCCACACAGTAAAGAAATACGCTTCCCAGGCTCCGTCTCCTGCTCTGGGGGCAGGGGGGTGGTCAGGGCCCTCACGGCGCCTCTTTAATACGTGGTGCGTTATGCCTCCATCTCAGGTGCTACCAAGATTGTTCCGGTGGAGGCTGGGCCCCCGGAAGCAGGAGCCGCAGACCCCGAGGCCGCGGTGGCCGACCTGGCGCCCCGGAGAGGGTACCAGGAGTACGCCATCCAGCAGACACCCTATGAGCAGCCCATGAAGTCGAGCAGGTAAAGCGTTCTGTTCTGTGCGACTCCAGCCACCGCTGCAGAGGGCGAGAGATGGGCGTGTTAGCTTATCAGGACGCTGTGTGCAAACCCATCTATGAAGGGTTTCGGTTTCTTGACTGAACCTGAGAACTAGCCCCTCCATTACGGCCCTAGAGTGCTGGCTGAGCCCAAGCAGCCTCTGTGCGATGCGCGGCAGATCAGCAACTTGCTTGGGAAACGCAGCGCCTCGGCTTAAGGAAGGTGGAGCGTTCTGCTTAAGGCAGATGTATGCTTCATCTGAATAAAAAGAGGTGTGAACAAGGCCTTACTTAGTAAATTAGCTGATTTTCATAGCTCCACAATTTATAATGGAAAAGAAAATCTCTCTTTCCCCCCTACTTTCAAAAGTAGCATAAGCATCCTGTAGAAGGTTCCAACAGCCGTGTGATGTGCAGTTACAGTAACCCATAGCGCCTCTTCTGGTCGTGGTCACTACTATAGACATCGTGGTTCACAGGCCACCATAAGTTTTTCATGATATACTAAAATATAGCACTTTAATTTTGTTATTTTTTTTCCTAGCATAAAATACCAAAGGCACTGTTATCAACCTATTTTTTTAAACTTACCACACCTTGACTTTTTCCTTTTCAGTACATATTTTTTTTAAGTGTGTTTGCTGTCATGTAGATGCACTAGTTTATCTATAGCCAGTTTTTGCTTGACGGACAAGGTTTTGGTTCCTCCCTCTTTCAATACTTCTTCAAGACTTCCTGTGAGATAAATTGCTAGAATTGAAATTGCCCTCTTAAAGGATACGAGTGCTTAAAACTTGAATCGACACTGAAAACTGTCCTCCAAATACATTGGGTGAGTCGATGTCCCAGAGGGGACTAGCCTGCATGTCCCCCCACCCTCCCCATGGTCACCAGCTCAGCTGTGATACGTACCTGCTGACGTAGATCAGCAAACTCTCATCACCTGAGTTCTGTACACATTTCCCCAGCTGAGGGGAAAGACAAAATGCCAGTGCAAGTGGGCTCCCTCTGTTTCTGGAAGAGGGGGAAGTGAGGTGTTCTTGATGAGAGCGTAAGCTCTAGGCAGACCTGGGTTGGCTCTAGGCCCTTCTACTGGACTTCAGCCCAACAGATTAAACACCTTCTATGTGCCAGGCACTGGGGATGTGAGAGAGATTAGGACAGACATGGCCATTGCCTGGATGAGGCTCTGCTGTGAATGGACACAAATGCTTTTGCCTCTGAGCCTCTCTTACACCGGCCACAAGACTGTCCAGTAGAATCTGACTTAGTTTAGTGGTGGGAATAAATGATACCATATGTGGAAAGTGCTCTTGTTGAATTATAACATCATGTCATCTGGGTGCTTCATTCATCTGTAGCCTCACTCCTCTCTTCTTGCAAATGTGAGCAACTGAATTAATCGATAAAGCTGGAAAAATATGCACTCCTTTGGCAACACTGAAATGGAATTAATTTTGAGGATCTTTCTTGTCTCAACGCAGGTTGATCTGTAGACCTTAGTTAATTATCTTCATGATATTTCAAGGTCTGTTGGGGAGGGTTTCAGTTCAATGCTAATCTAGTTACAGGTAAATATACTCAGTATTTAATCAGTAGATTGAGGCTGTATTCCTGTTGTCAAGCATTCTATTAATATTTTATAGTCTAAATTGTAAAACAGTTACGAAAGAGGCTTTTCGTGTGACGAAAGTCCGGAAATCTATAAGGAAAAAAATTATTTGTAATCTCACTACCCTAGGATAAGCACTGTTAATATTTTTAATGTTCCCTAAGATAAGCAGTTAATATTTTTAATGTTATTTCCTTCCAGCCTTTTTTCAGCCCATATATTTTATAAAATTGGGTTTATATTTGGTTTTTTTTGTTTTTTTTTTTTTGCGGTACGCGGGCCTCTCACTATTGTGGCTTCTCCCGTTGCGGAGCACAGGCTCCAGACGCGCAGGCTCAGCGGCCATGGCTCACGGGCCCAGCCGCTCCGTGGCACGTGGGATCTTCCCGGACTGGGGCACGAACCCGTGTCCCCTGCATCGGCAGGCAGACTCTCAACCACTGCGCCACCAGGGAAGCCCTCGAGTTTATATTTTATGTGCAGTTTTGTATCCTGCTTTTAATACTTAATCCCATTATACTTACTTTCCTTTGTTACTCAAATTATTCACAAACTCTGTTTTGTAGTGACATGTTGTAGTATCGTGATCCACGACTCA
Organism: Aethalodelphis obliquidens; assembly: GCF_003676395.1. NCBI lineage: Eukaryota > Metazoa > Chordata > Mammalia > Artiodactyla > Delphinidae > Aethalodelphis > Aethalodelphis obliquidens. Next base: position 10,633,119 of record NW_020837985.1, on the reverse strand, counting down.
GCTTTCCACATTGCAGCCAGTGAGCTCTTTGTAAAATGCCCATTTGATTGTACCCTTTAAGGCTTCACATTGCTGTTAGGAGAACTTGGCCTACAGGGTCTTCCACGGCTGCCACCTCTCCAGCCTGGTCCCCCTCCTGTGCTCCCTCTGGTTCTCTGGGCTCCAGCATCTGCTCCAGCCATCCGGGTCCTTTTTATTTCCTTGATCTCTCCTGCACGTGCCTCTTCCTCATACTGGATGCCTCCCCTCCCCCTCACTTGGTTAACTCCTGTTCATATTTCAGCTGTCTGCTCAAATGTCCAGTCTTCAGGGTGGCCTTCCCTGTCCCCCAGACAGATCAGTCCGCCTTGACCTGGGCTCCTAGAGCATCCTGCCTTTTTCCATCACAGGGAGCTGGTGGTCCTTATCTGCTCATTTATATGGTTACCAGGCTGGCCCACCACTTACTATAGAAGGTGCACTACAAGGGAGCATGAGTTGTGTTTGTTTTTGTCCCCATTGTGTCCCCAGTGCCTGGAATACTTTTTTGAAAGAATGAATGAATGAATGAGTGAGTTTAAAAAAAAAAGAAATGTCCAAACTAGTTCCCTACGTTGGAACCTTCAAGCAGCTTCTACTCTTAAACTATTGTGAAAACTCATGCAATGAGCACCTTTGCTTGAATTTCGTATTCTTTCTTTCGCTAGATTCCCAGCAGTGGAATAACTGGATCAAGGGGTCTGATCTTTTAAAGCTCTGGCTGAATGCTTTCTAAAATGCAGTGGGAGAGAGTGCCTCTCTCAATGAATAGGGGACATTCGGAGTGAAATAATGTGGTAGGAATCACCCGACGTTGCAGCTCTGTGCATCAGCCCACGGGTGCAGGCTTGTGCTTGAGAGCCTGGTGCCGGCGGCTTGGCCACTTCTTCCGATTCATCACCCTTGGTGGGAGGCAGCACTGAGGGCTTGACCAGGTATTCGGATAATAGTACGAAAAAATCAGAGTCAGAGCTGCTCCTAAGACCATTTAGACCTTGCATTAGAGAAGGAAATACTGTGACTTGTTTAATTAATGCTGTGAAACCAGAGTTTCTTCCTCCAGTAAAATGATCACCTTCTGGGTATCTTTGCCATTTAAGAAAGGTCCAAATTAGTTTCCTTAAATTAGCCTTGGGTTTAGCATGCAGGCATAGTATTGCGTTTCAGATTTGAATGTTTTAATTACAGCATGGGACTTCTACCCTCTGGTGTTTATGGACCGCAGTCTGCTTAAATATTTTTCATTTAAAACATAAGGTAACCTGTGTTGGTCAAACACAGTTGTATGGATAGTTCCATAAATATAGACTTTACAGTTACAGTGGGTACAGCTTAATGGTGTCTGATTAATGGCACTAAATGATCGTCAGTGTTTCTGAGGACCTACCTGGATAACCTAGGCAGAATCCCGAGGGAGCAGTTATGGAGAGAGGAAGCCTCACCCGCCTCACAGGAGGTCCGCGTGTATGGTCCCACCGGCAAGGGGGGTTGGTGTTCACAGTGTTTCCAGGCAGTAGGAGGATGTGGAAGAATGTGCAGGTTCTAGTCTGCTTGGGTTCAAATCCTGGCTTCACCACTTACTAACTGTATGACCTTGGGTTATACTCAGTTTTCTCACCTGTAAAATGGGCATAATGATAGGGTTGAAATTAAATACTTAGCAAAGAGTTTTGAGTATTGTAAGTACTCAGTAATTGTTAGCCGTGATTACTATTACCATCTCATTCGGCATCCATGTCGCCGTATTGAGAGAGAAAGGACCCGTGAGGCAGACCAGGCTTTCATTCTCTATCGCATACACAAAATCTAACACAGTGCTCGAAACGCACAGGTGAGTGGTAATAAAATGGCAATCACTTATTAATTAATGATGTCTGAGTTTAACAAATGGCAGTTGAACAACCTTATTTTCCCTGTCTGAGTTCTGAACCAGACATGCTGGAGGAGGAAGAAGACGGGGGCTCACACGTCAGGCCCATGACTGATGGAGCCATGGGAGAAGGGAGCCTGGGGCAGGTCACACTGAGCTCCCGCTGGCGGTCCTGCACGTCTGCCTCCCCCCACCTCGGTCCTTGACTGCCGCTGCCAGACTCTCCTGGCTAAGCGCCTACCGTGTCACGTGCTGTCCACAGGCAGACGCCTTCTTACCAGAAAGGCAGGAGTGAGCACGGCTGTGGAGGCTTGGTCCTGTTCTAAAGTCCCCGCTCAGATACGCCAGTTCCCTTTTCCTGGGGAGAAGTGAGGATGTGGAAAAAGGCCAGGGCTCTTTCATGAAAGAGTGGCCCTCACGTGGAAACTTGCAGCAGAGAGAAAGAGTGTTACCCTGACAGTTGATGGAATGAATAGGCAAATCTGGATGATCAAAACTATTGAACAAACCCAAGCAGGTCGTATCTAGTTTCACGGAGCAGACTGAGTTCATTCCATTAAGACTGGTCCTGTTAGAATACCTCGGAATTCGTCCGGGTCAGCTTTGGAGCACCACTGGCTGCCGTGTGCCTAGCAAATGACACATCCCTCTGCCTTCTCTTGCCTCCCTCTTCCTTATTCTGCATCCCTCAACTCAGGCATCTCCTCTGCCCAACTACCTTCATCTGTGTTAGAGGGCTCCTTCTCTTTTGCCCGCACGTGCACCTGTCGCCACTCGCACACTGTCCTGCAGCCGTGTGCAGACCTGTCTCCTGTCTCCCAGCGCCAGGGCAGCAGGGGCCCGGTCTTCCTCTCCGTGTGCGCCTGGTCCGCTCTACGTCTCCCCGTCCTGTTTGTTGATGAATGAATGCATGCGTCCGTCCTCAGCCCCTTTTAGCTCACTTTTAAGCCTTCGGTGTTCGGCAGCTGGAAGGAAGTAGGGGTCATCAGGAAGGTGCCGGATCTCCACCCGTAATGGTGCTGTCTTCTGTTTCTAGGCTCGGGCCCACCCAGCTCAAGATCTTCACCTGTGAGTACTGCAACAAGGTCTTCAAGTTCAAGCACTCGCTGCAGGCCCACCTGCGGATCCACACCAACGAGAAGCCGTACAAGTGCTCCCAGTGCAGCTACGCCAGCGCCATCAAGGCCAACCTCAACGTGCACCTGCGCAAGCACACGGGCGAGAAGTTCGCCTGCGACTGCTGTTCCTTCACCTGCCTGAGCAAGGGCCACCTCAAGGTGCACGTGGAGCGGGTGCACAAGAAGATCAAGCAGCACTGCCGCTTCTGCAAGAAGAAGTACTCGGATGTCAAGAACCTCATCAAGCACATCCGCGACGCGCACGACCCGCAGGACAAGAAGGTCCAGGAGGCCCTGGACGAGCTCTGCCTGATGACCAGGGAGGGCAAGCGGCAGCTGCTCTACGACTGCCACATCTGCGAGCGCAAGTTCAAGAACGAGCTGGACCGCGACCGCCACATGCTGGTCCACGGTGACAAGTGGCCCTTCGCCTGCGAGCTCTGCGGCCACGGGGCCACCAAGTACCAGGCGCTGGAGCTGCACGTCAGGAAGCACCCGTTCGTGTACGTCTGCGCCCTCTGCCTCAAGAAGTTCGTCAGTTCCATCCGCCTGCGCGCCCACATCAAGGAGGCGCACGGGGCCGCCCAGGAGACCCTGGTCTTCACCAGCTCCATCAACCAGAGCTTCTGCCTCCTGGGGCCCGGCGGGGACATCCAGCAGGAGGCCCTGGGCGGGCAGCTGCAGCTGGCGGAAGAGGAGTTTGTGTTCCAGGGGGTGAACGCACCCAAGGAGGCGGCCGGCGCTGGGGACGCTCGTCCCGAGGAGGGGTCCGAGGCCCCAACAGAGGTGCCCGCCGTGCCTGTGTGCTCGGCCGCCGCCCAGGCAGACAGCGCCGCCCCAGCACCCTGCGAGCTGGCGGCCTCTGCGGTGTCCTCCGACCTTTGTCGGCACGCGGTGGTTTCCGATGAGTTCCTGTTGAAGAGTGATCCCTCCTCTGCCGAGGCTCTGGCTGCTCCGGAGAAGACCTTGCACACCCAGCAGGGAGGCTCCAGTCCAGCTCAGGGCCAGGACGTCGCACCACTGCTGTCCAAGGCCAAAGGCGCCGCAGCAAACCCGGAAGCCCAGGGCGCCAAGAACCCCCCAGCTGAAGGGCAGCAAGTGGCTGCCCTCCCATCCGATGGCCCAGATCCCGGTAGGGGTCTCAGGGCAAACCCAGCCGAGGCCTCAGACCCTCCTCCGGGAGCTGGTGGGAGGGACGCGGCCCTGTGCCGGCCTGACTCTTGCACGCCCCTCCCCGAGCACCGGGCGGGCATCACTGCGTTCATGAAGATCCTGGACAGTTTACAGAAGAGGCGCATGAATACCGGCCTGTGCGAGAGGATCCGGAAGGTGTATGGCGACCTGGAGTGCGAATACTGTGGTAAGGGGGGCGTCGGGGCGCGAGGCTGGGGGCTGTCTTCCCAGCAGCCCCTCCCGTCCCCGCCTGGCTGTGGGTCACCTGGTGTTTGAGTTGAGCTCGTGTCTCTTTGCACAGAACGCCTTCTAAGAGAGCTAGCCGTCATTCGTAGATAGCGATGTGCACAGTGGTGCGTGCAGTTCAGCACGGGAAGCCTGTGAAGGCAGCCAGCATGGCGGACAGCTAACCGTGCTGGCTCCGTCAGGCGTGCAGGCGGACGCTTAGCCCACGGCCTCTGCCAGAACCTTAGCCAAGAAGCACCTTTCTTGTGGCACGTGACAAGTTTAAAGTCGAGCTTTAAGCTGTGGCCATGTCCTAGATGAGCAGAGAGATCACAGAAGTGGCTGCAGCTCTTTGTAGGGAGACCCCAAATGCAACCCTCCCAGCTTGCCGTGAAAGCGTGGCCTCTGGTCTCGTGGAGAGCTGGCAGGACAGGATGTAGATGGCCCAGGTGTCAGCAGAGTTTAGAGCCTCGTTGATTTCACGCGTGTGCATAAAGGTAGTTGGCACCTAATTGGTCCTCGATAAACATCCGTTTCCTCCTCTCCCAGCTGTGACATCATGCAGAAGTAGTAGCACCCTTAATATTTGCCACCTGCCACCTTTGAAAAGTCATGTCCAGCCAGAGATGTGGTGCAAAGTGTGAAGGGTGACCCGGACAAGCATGAGAGGGAGAGAAATATAGTAGTTAAAAAATAATACTGATTAAAAGAAATCAACTTCAGGATAAAAGAAACTTCCTTGTTCTCATGTGAAAATATTTTTTTAGGCAAACTTTTTTGGTACCAAGTGCATTTTGACATGCATGTCCGCACCCACACCCGGGAACATCTGTATTATTGCTCCCAGTGTCATTATTCTTCCATCACCAAAAACTGCCTTAAACGCCATGTAATTCAGAAACACAGTAACATCTTGCTGAAGTGTCCCACTGACGGCTGTGACTACTCGACTCCAGATAAATATAAGCTGCAGGCACATCTTAAAGTTCACACAGAGCTGGTAAGTAGTGCGCCCGAGCGGCAGCCCCGTCTCCCCTGGGTGCTCCCTGCTTCCTCACAGTGATGCATACGGAGGCGCCCGTGCTCCCCGAGAGCCCAGTGTGTGCGCGTCTTCCCTGGAAAATGGGGAGGTCCTTCTCACGAAGCAGGCCCTCCACTTTACAAAGGCCTCCATCCCAGGGGTCACAGGGACAGCCTCACATATGTTGGAAAAAAGATTACATTGAATAAATTTGCTTTTCTATGCCGATTTTTAAGCATCGGAGAAAGTCTGCAGAATAGGAGTAAAGCAAGGGTTTCTTAAATGACGTTTTAAAGAACCCTTAATAACAGGGATGATAATAAGAATAGCCGCCACTAAAAGCTGTTGAGAGAGTGAGTTAGATGATGCCTGTCAAGTGCTAAGTACGGTGTTCGGGTCATAGTGAGAGCACAGTAAACCTGATGACCACTGTTGTCGTATTACTGTGCTGTTTCTTGGAAAGTCTATGGAAGAATGTCTGTAAAGCACTTTTAAAAAAAGTGATATGTTAATTCAAGGTGCTGTTAATATTCATGGTGGCAAAATGTGTTTAATTCTCTGGTGGGTGTTGAACATGTGACACGAGTGAATGTTTATTTTAGCAAATGCTACTCTAACTTGAGAGGCTGACACCTGAGAGTGATTTGAGACTCTCCAAGTTATAAAGGAGGCGCACCTGGCCCCAAGGTGTGGTTCTGCTTTAACTGCATTCCTTTCTAGGCCACAGACTGCGCACCATGAGGCTTCAGAAACTTGATGCGCCGCCTCCGTTTTCTGGCCTAAAAATCACTAACGCTCCAGCAGTTTGTTACCAAGGGTGAAGTCAGGGTGTTTTGGGTTTCGTGGGTAGGTAAGAGCCTGCGCTTTGGGGTTGGATACCTGGATTCAGGTGTTGTCTCCAGTATCTGCACAGGCTGTGTGGTGCTGGACAAGTCACTTGTCCTTTCTGAGGCTTGGTAGCCTTCTATATAAAATGTATATTAAACAGTATATCAGCTTTGTACACACACACACACACACACACACGTATATATACACACATATGCACACACATCCACCCATGCAGTCTACACATGTGTACACACGTACCGCACACACACACCCCTGAGCACATAACGCACATGTATGCACGTGTATGTCTTTGTGTATGCGTATGGGTCTCCTGGGTTATTGGGAGGTTAAAACGGAGTGCTCTAGGTAAAGAACCTGGCTCAGAGCTTGTGCAGGTGACTGCGTGGCAGCAGCTGTACGTCACTTGGTACCTCTTAGTTCCCGTTCTCCTCTCTCTCTCTCTCTCTCTCTCTCTGCGTGTGGGGCATGAAAGGTGTGCTATTCCTGTTTACTCACAGGCAGCACACGCATTTACCTGGGGCGTTGAATGACTACGCGCTCTCCCTGAGGCAGGCAGACTGTGTTGCCGATGTGGGAAGAGAGCATTCTTTATGAAAACAGGTTCCAGTGTTTTGAGTTTAGACCATATTTGTCTTTAGAGCCTGTCAGTTATGTCTGTGATGAAGCCACAGGCACCAAGGGGATGGTGACACGGTGGAAAAACCTCCCATTGTCTGTCATCACTTATTTCTCCTCCCTGAGTTCCTAGGCAACGACCTGTCTACTTTCTGTCTCTGTGGATCTGCCCATTCTGGACGCTTCGTGTAAAAGGAGTCATAAGAGATATATATGTGCAATAATGGTGTGCATACCGCACCCCACTTTCTCAGGGTGGTGGTGAGGCTCCAAGGAGAGAGCACAAACAAGCTTTGTGATGTGAAGGTGCCTAAGGACGCTGGTCAAGCGTGGGGAGGCGTGTCTCCGGCAGGGAGCCCGGTGCCGTTCTGACCTGGGTCCAGTCCCCACGTCCGTGTGGGCCTTGGTTTCCTTGCCTGTGACCCAGAGAGATGGGGCCAGGTGCGCTGAAAGTCTGGTTGGGCTCTCACGTTCCATCCAACACTTACCTCTTTGCAACACAGGTTCCCACGTGGTGAAAAAACTAAGGAAATTTAAAGTAGAATGCATCCCCCTCTGTCCCTCCCAAAATGAGCCTCTAGTCATGTCCATTCTGGTTGCACTAGGACTCCAGGATAATTTGGCTGAGTGCCCGTTTCTGTGACTCTCAACAACCGTTTCTTAGCTAAAGATACACCTAATGACTGGAAGGTGTGTGTACATTTAATGTAGCTCCTTCCCACCTCCTCCCTCCCATTAGTAGCCAGATGGCGTGACTTGGAGTCAAGGATGTGTTGGCATCAAGGAAACGTGGGACCTGGTCAAAGGAGTTAGTCAATGACCGGAGCAAACCCATTTTATTTACAGCACTGTGCAAACTTTGTGAAAGGGAGACTTGAGAAAACATGGTTTCTGTACAATAAAAGGCAGGCTTTGGGTTCTAGCATGTTAGAGTTGAGACCCCATATCCACCTCTGTGATCCTGGGCAAATTGCTTAGCTTCCCTAAGCCTCAGTTTTCTCATCTGTCAAATGGAGATATGGAACTCTCTCCGACCTCTCAGGATTGTGAGGATTAAACTAGAAATTAAGTATAGAACAGCCAGGTCAGTGTTTTTTCAGCCCCCAGGTCATGATCCATTATAGGTTTGTGAAATTAGTGGATTACAACCAGTTTATCTTAAAAATGAAATGGAATAGAATGAAATAGAAATGATCAGCACTATTTACCCATGACAAGGTAATAGGTATTGTTTTCTGAGACCTTTTGTCCTGTGTTTCAGTGTGTTTATATGCCACTGTGTGTGCCAGTATGTTCTGGGTGGTGATATCAAATGGGTGACCTCCTGTGTAGGTCCAATTAAATAACTTTGTAAGTCACTGACCCCGATGATGTAAGTTATGACATCCTGAATCAGAATTATTTGGGGGTACACGTTATGAATGAGATTCCTGGCTCAGACCTCCACCATAATTTGGGGGGCGGACCTGGGAATCTGTTGTTTAAATAAGTTTGCCCTGATACAGACATTTGACATAGCAGGAAGTCGAACTTATGATGTATGTTCAGGATATGTCAGTCTGTCCCCTTTGTCTCTGGCTCGTGTCCCTTCTCAGAAGATCTCTCAGGCACCCAACGCTCAGGGCACTGTAGCAGTTACAAGTCCACACTTGGGAAGAGCGGGCACATTTTGGCGTTCAGACTCCACCATCTGCAAGTGGTGTGGCTTCACTGCCTAACCTCTCTGACCTCTTGTCTGTAAAGTGGGGTGGCAGTCCCCACCTCTGGGGTTGCTGTGGGAAGTTAGTGAGATAACGATTGTGAGGGACCCAGCACAGGTCCAGGCATGGCGGGGAGGCCGGTCTACACCAGCTCCTCCTTTTTAGTAGTGGTGGCAGGAGGAGGGAGGAGGAATAGTAACAGCGGTGGTGGTGCTTCCATCCAGGGTGAGGTGGCCTTTCAACAAATGTTTAAAGTTAATGCCTGTCTTCGAGAAGTGTGTAGACTGTATTTGGCTATAAAGGTAAATGTATTTATGAAATCTTACGTGTACTTGCTGGAAGTAAACTAAAATAATATATTGCCAACACAGAGAAGTAGATGGAGCGACCTCCAATATCTTTCTGGAAATAAATGGGTCTGTCTATAGTTTTTTTTTTAAAGTAGAGTAAAATGTTATTCAACTAAAGCAATTGGACAAAAGGTTTTTCCTTTCTAAGAGCTGCAAGAGTACGGTCTTTTCTTACGTGGTCGCAGACTGCCTGTTTCTGTGCTGCCCTGTTTGAGCATCTATCCGCAGTGCTGGGGACCTCTGGCAAGCGGAGTTTCCTGCGTCTAAAACAGCTGCCTGTTAGCAAGCCCGAGGGCCGGAAGTGAGGGGCACGGCCTGCAAAGCAGAGCAGCGCTCAGCCGCGCTCAGTGGACAGGAAGAGCCTGGAGTTGAAATCCCACATGGAGCACGTTTCTGGCTCTTTTCTAACTTGTTAAATTAGCCACGATGGAAGTGTCAGTTTTCCTGTCTGTCACACCTTCTCTATGTCCCACGATGATTAGTGGCCTCTGTGTGCTGGCAGTTCTCACCAGTTTATGAGCCCCTTGAGGGCAGGGCCAGAGTCTCCCACCTTTGTCCCCAGTGCTATGTCCGGCACAACACAGGGGCCCCAGAAGGTTTGAGGAATAAATGAGTGAGTCCGTGGCCTTTTTATTCCTGAGAAATTGTTCAGAGTGGAATCTCCCACCTTATTTTTTTAACCTGATGTCAGACACTTTATAGGTGTACTTATGTGATCGTTAATACACTTGGTGGCAGGGTGGAGGTAGATTTGATATTTTTCACCCACCGCTGGTTTCAGGCTTGAGAATTGCCCTGTGGCTTCGGGGGCCGAGGAACCTGCCACAGAGGCGTAGGCCAAGGCGGGGTTCATCCAGAGCTGCGAGCCGTGCTCGGAGCTTCAGCCCCGGAGCTGCTCCCGCCCCGCCTCCGCCCCACACCCCATGGCCACTGCCACCTGCTGCCACCTGCCTTCTTTCAAAGAGTCCTGTGTGGCTTTGAAGGCCATTTCCATCAGAGCAAACAAACTGCGAGGGCTGGGCTCTTTTACCGCCATTACGGCGCGGGGCGCTCTCTCCTCCTCTGCCGAGAACTCTTTTCACCACTGTGCTTTTTAAGTTTGCTGTGTCAGTTTGGGTTTTCATCTCCGGTCGGGAACTGAGGTTTCTGCAAAAGAAATAAATGAGTCCTTAGAGTGCACCCTTCTCCAACACCCTCTCTCACTGCCTGCATCCTTCCGACAGTCTTCAAAGGCATCAAGAAGTGAGGGACCCTGATAAGCTCTAAGATAAATTGCTTTCAGACTATCAGAGATTAAAAGAAAAAAAATCAAATAGCAAGGGCTCAGGAGAGATCAGTGTAAACTCCTTCAAAGCCCTTCTGAATGCCTCCATTAGCTCTGATGATGAGGACACTGGGGCAGCCAGGGGTGGCGACAGGCCTCCTCCAGGGTGTGTGCTGCCCGGGACGTCTTTCAAAAGGGCGTGAGAGCACCAGTTCCTGTGTGCAGGTGCCGGGAGTGATGGGGTGACCTGGAAGGTCAAGGGCATAGGAGGTCACTGATGGGAGTACATTGACAAGCCTGGACCCTGTGATGTAGCCTGGGTGGAAGTCGGTGGCATCGACCACTGCAAAACTGGGCAGAAAGTACGGAGATTTCCCTGTGTACCCACTATCGCCACATGTGCACAGCCTCCTGCACTCTTGACATCCCATACCTTAGCGCTACCTTTGTTACAGTTGATAAACCTACGTTGACACGTGAGTAACACCCAGAGTCCATAGTTTACATTGGGGTCCACTCTTGGTGCTGCACATTTTTGGGATCTGGACAAATGTTTACTGATGCATACCCCTCATTATAGTACCCCACAGCGTAGTTTCACTGCCCTGAAAATCCTCCTTGCTCTTCCTGTCCACCCCTCTCTCCCCACTACTCCCTGGCTACCACGGATCCCTTTACTGTCGCCATCATTTTGCTGTTTTCAGAATGTCTTATAGTTGGAATCATATAATATGTAGCCTTTTCAGATTGGCTTTTTTTCTCCTAGTAATATGCATTTAAGTTTCTTTCACATCTTTTCATGGCTTGATAGCTCATTTCTTCTTAGCACTGAATAACAGTCCATTGTTTGGTTGTACCACAATTTGTCCATTCATATACTGAAGGACATCTTGGTTGCTTCTAAGTTTTGGCAGTTATGAATAAAGCTGCTTCATCCGTGTGTAGGTTTTTGTGTGGACATAAGTTTTCAGTTCATTAGGATAGATACCAAGGAGTGCAATTGTTGGGTCATATGGTAAGAGTATTTGAGTTTTGAGACAAACTGCCTTCCAAAGTGGCTGCACCATTTTGTATCCCCACCAGCAACGAATGAGAGTTTCCATTGCCCCACATACTCACCGGCACTTGGTGTTGTCAGTGTTCTAGATTTGGATCATTCTATAGGTATGTAATGGTACCTTGTCGTTTTGAGTTGCATTTCTCTGATGACATATGATGTGGAACATCTTTTCATATGCTTACTTGCCATTTGTATATCCACTTTGGTATGGTGTCTGTTCAGGTCTTTGGCCTATTTCATCAGATGTAACTTTTGAAAATATTTTCTCTCAGTCTGTGGCTTGTTTTTTCACTCTCTTGACAGTGTCTTTCATGGAGCAGAAATTTTTAATTTTAATGGAGTCTAGTTTATCAATTCTTTTCTTTTTCAAGGGTAATGCCTTCGGGGTTATATCTAAAAAATCATTACCATACTCCAGGTCATCCAGGTTTTCTCCTGTGTGTTCTAGGAATTTTATAGTTTTGTATTTTGCATTTAGATCTGTGATCCATTATTAGTTAATGTTTGTGGAAGGGTGTAAGGTTTTTGTCTAGGTTCATTTTTTTTCTTTTGCATGTGCCTGTCCAGTTTCAGCATCATTTGTTGAGATAACTATCTTTTAAAATTAATTATTTATTTATTTTTGGCTGCGTTGGGTCCTCGTTGCTGTGCGTGGGCTTTCTCTAGTTGCGGCGAGCGGGGCCTACCCTTTGTTGTGGTGTGCGGGTTTCTCGTTGCATTGTCTTCTCTTGTTGCGGAGCATGGGCTCTAGGCACGCGGGCTCAGTAGTTGTGGTGCACGGGCTTAGTTGCTCTGTGGCATGTGGGATCTTCCCAGACCAGGACTCAAACCCGTGTCCCCTGTGTTGGCAGGTGGATTCTTAACCACTGTGCCGCCAGGGAAGCCTGAGATAACTATCTTTGAACCATTGTGTAGCATTTGCTCGTGTGTCAAAGATCCATTGACTGTATTTAAGAGAGTCTATTTCTGGACTCTGTTCTGTTCCATTTGATCTATTTGTCTGTTATTTCACCAGTATCACATACTCTTCATCACTGTAGCTTTATAGTAAGTCTAGAAGTTGAGTAATGTCAGTCCTCCAACTTTGTTCTTCTCCTCCAGTATTTTTTGTTGGCTTCTGGGTCTTTTGCCTCTCCATATAAACTTTATAATCAGTTTGTCAGTACCCACAAAATAACTTGCTGAGGTTTTGATTGAGATTGCATTGAATCTGTAGATCAAATTGGGAAGAACTGACGTCTGACAACAATGAGTCTTCCTATCCTTGAACCTGGAATAGCTCTCCATTTATTTAGTTCTTTGATTCCCTTTATCAGTTTTGAAGTTTTCCTCATAGAGATCTTGTACATATTTTGTTAGATTTATACCTAAGCACTGAATTTTTTGTGTGCTAATGTAAATAGTATTGTGTTTTTAATTTCAAATTCCACTTGTTCATTTCTAGTATATAGGAAAGCAATTGACTTTTGTATATTAACCTTGTATCCTGTAACTTGCCATAATCGCTTGTTAGTTCCAGGAATGTTTTTGTCTGTTCTTTTAGAATTTCTGCATAGGTGATTATGTCATCTGCAAACAAAGACAATTTTAATTTCTTCTTTCTCAGTCTCTATATATTTTATTTCCTTTTCTTGTCTTATTGCATTAGCTAAGACTTCAGCTATGATGTTAAAACAGAGTGCTGGGAGGGGACATCCTTGCTTTGTTTCTAATCTTAGTGGGAAAGTCTCTGGTTTCTCACCATCAAGTATAATGTTAGCTATAGGTTGTTTGTAGATACTCTTTATCAAGTTGAGGAACTTCCCCTCTATTCCTGCTTTACTGAGATTGCTTATCATGAATAGGTATTGGATTTTGCCAAATTATTTTTCTGCCTCTGTTGATATTATCATGTGGTTTTTATTTCTTAGCCTGTTGATGTGATGGATTACATTAATTGATTTTAGAATGTTGAATCAACCTTGTACCTGGGATAAATCCCACTTGGTTGTGGTGTATAGTTCTTTTTAAACATTTTGGGTTTTATGTGCTAATATTTTGTTGAGAATATTTGCATCTATGTTCTTGAGAGATACTGGCTTGTAATTTTCTTCTCTTGGGGTGGGTTTGGGTATTTTCTCTCTCCCATGAAGACATGGTGTTCTCCCTCTTGCAGGTCTCTGTCTACATTTCCTCTTTTTAAAAAATTTTTTATTTTTCAATATCTTTATTGGAGTATAATTGCTTCACAATGGTGTGTTAGTTTCTGCTTTATAACAAAGTGAATCAGCTATACATATACATGTATCCCATATCCCCTCCTTCTTGCGTCCCCTCCCACCCTCCCTACCTCACCCCTCTAGGTGGTCACAAAGCACTGAGCTGATCTCCCTGTGCTATGCAGCTGCTTCCCACTAGCTATCTGTTTTACATTTGGTACTATATATAAGTCCATGCCACTCAAGGACACTAGTCATATTGAATTAGGGCCTGCAAACTCATCTTAACTAATTACATCTGTAATGACCATATTTCCAAATAAGGTCATATTCTGAGGTACTGGGGGTTAGGACTTCAACACATGAATCTGTGGGGGCAGAATTTAACCCATAACACCCACCCTCTGAAGAACTGTCTTGTGAAATGGCATTACTCTGAGAGGAAAGGCGGATGAGCAATGGCGTGATCCTTCACAAAAGCTTCTTCCTAATTGAGAACGTGGCACTGCAGGCAGGTGGGTTGACGAGCCAGCAGATGCACAGAGCGAGCCCCTTACCTGCAGCCTGGGTGGGACGTGGCCTTAGAGTGGTCGGAGCCTGGGGTGGGTGTCCGTACCCTTGGGTTCCGACGCTGCCTCTTTCTCGCAGACCTGGGGCTCTTTGCCCTTGGTCTTGGTTTCTTAATCTGTAAAAGCGTAATAATGCCTGTCCTTCAAGAGTGGTCATGAGTCTCAATAAGATAACTTATAGGAACCCCTCACACACACCATGCCTTGAGCACTGGAGGGCAGAATACGTGTCGGGCTGTGGAGCAGCCCTGGTCTGCGTGGTAGACCTCGAGGCCGAGCCCCACCCTCCCTGGCCTGGCCACCTCCACAGGTCCGTTGTCTCTAAGGCCCGTCCCTCCCTCCTGAAATGCAGGTGAGGCCATTGCCCCACTGCCCTTGAGCTCCCCGGGCTGTGCGGGGCCAGCTGCGGGCTGCATGCCAGGCGCTGGGAAAGGTGCGCTGTGCATCTAGCTGTGACGGTGATGGTGGTGGTGGTGGTATTTTTCCACAGAGCCTGAGTTTTAAACGAGACAGTCCATTGATTATGCTCTCTTTCTGTTAAGGACAAAAGGAGTTATTCTTGTCCTGTGTGTGAAAAGTCTTTTTCAGAAGATCGACTGATAAAGTCACATATCAAGACCAACCATCCCGGTAAGGTTATGCATCTTAGAGTGGGAGATTGATTTTAAGATGCTTATGTTTATTTTAAGACACAGCATTATATATCAACTGTATTAAATGGAAATATAAGAGGGAATAAAGATATGAGTAAATTCAAGGGCAAGAATTAACTTTTTTTAAAGCTCAGGAGTTTATATATTCATGTGCTTCATTTTATCCTTTCATCTGGTCTTCAGATACGTCTGCCCCAGTCTCATGATTCCCCCCACCTTTTGTAAAAAATTTTTCTTAGAGTATAGTTGATTTACAATGTTCTGTTAGTTTCAGGTGTACGGCAAAGTGAGTCATTTATACATATACATATGTCCATTCTTTTTTTTTTTTTTTTAGATTCTTTTCCCATATAGGCCATTACAGAGTATTGAGTAGAGTTCCCTGTGCTCCCTTCCCCTTTTAATAGTAACTGTGACTGCCTTTAGATGGGTCCCTTACCCAGTGCAGACCCGACACATATTCTACTTCCTTGGCCCCCTTTGTAGGTTCCTGAACCAAGTGATGGTTTACAAGGGGTGTAGTGAGTTGGAGTGACCATCACCTTTGGTGTCCTCAAGCCCCAAACTCCCTGGGCATCACATGTCTTGTCACTTTTGTTCTCACTGCCTGGGACCCTGCTCCTTGGTTCTGCCCAGTCAATTCCTGGGTATTCTCGACGTCCTCCCTCAGAGCCACCTTGGGGAGCCTTTGGTGGCCGCCCCCTCCATGTGGACCGTCACGGTGCACTCACCCCTGTACTCTAGGCACTGGTATTCTCCCGCTGCCCAAGAGCCTTGAGGCAGGGCCGCCATCCTCAGCGGCTTGTCCCCAGACCCCCGGTGCCACGTCGCTTGGGGCCCAGGAGTGCAGATGTATGCTGTGTGTGCATAAATGGAGAACAGAGCAGCTAGGTCCGTGTCCCTTTTCTCTTTCTCTTACTTTGTGTCTGCTCCTCCTATTGGGGAACTGACCCACTGATTAAAGATGATACTGGAGAAAAATGAAGAAATAACGGAAGTGCGCTAACCCTCATGTTTCTTCTGGGATCGGGGAGCCTTGTGGCCTTCCTCCACGTGGGGACACGTGGGTTATGTGATTCTCTGACCGCCCAGTTCTGTCCTCCCCGTGTTAACCCGCGTCCTGTGTAACCTGTGTCCAGTGTGGGCCAGGGATACCCATTTAACCCCTTCAACTTTTGCTTATTATTTTAAATTTTTTATTATGTAAAATTTCAAATGGGTACAAAATACGCAGAATAATATAAAGGACAGCCAGGTACCCATAACTCGGCTTCCATAGTTGTCTACGTTTGGTCAAGCTGCTGGCAGAAACTGACCCCCACTTTTTTCCCTCAAATATTCTACGGTATAGCCCAACATGATGTGATTTCCCCATAAAAAAGCTTCAGCCTGCATCTCCAACTAACAAGGACTTTTAAAAAACAGAGCTAACACATCACCATTAAAACAGCATTAAAAGTAGTTTCTTATTATCAGTTAGTATTAGTCCATTTAAAGTTTCCATTTAAAGTTTCCTCAGTTGACACAGACTTCCTTTTTACAGTTGGTTTGTTTGAATCGAGTTGTTATGTCACCTAAGTTTCTTGTGTTCTGCAGGACACCCCCAGCCCTGCTTTTTTCCCCCATGACGTTAATTTGTTGGGGAAACTGAGTCTCTTTTCCTGAGTGGTTTCACATTCTGCCTTTGTCCTACTGTGGCCTCGTGATACTGTTTCTCCATCCCACACATTTTGTGTTAACAGAAATTTAGCTCTGAGACTCGCTTAGATTCTGGTTTGACTTTTTAGGCAAAAGTCCTATCACGTGACGCCACGAGGCACATGGTTAACTCGCCTCCTCAGAGCTGCTGGGGTCGAGTGGAGGTGCAGGTTCTGTCAGGAGGCTCACTGACGTCTAACTTGAACCACGGTTCTTTGGCTGCTTCTAGTTCTCATCCTGCTTTTCTTCTAGAGGTTTCCATGAGCACCATTTCCGAGGTTCTCGGGAGGAGGGTGCAGCTGAAAGGGCTCATTGGAAAGAGAGCCATGAAATGCCCGTATTGTGATTTCTATTTCATGAAGAATGGCTCAGACCTTCAGCGTCATATTTGGGCTCATGAAGGTGAGTATTCCTCCATCAAAATGGAGCCCCTTTGTGATTTTGTGTTTCCTTTGGGAATTCTTTAGGAGGAAGCTATATCTCCACATCCCCTGTGGTTAGAATTTCTTTAGTGTGCTGAGAAATGTGTCCGTCAGCCAGATTTAAAGCATTACTCAGCTGCAGTTGCGGTGCGCAGCGATGTGCATTCTTCACGGCTCTGGTTGGAGCTGTAGTTAAGCCAATCACCACAACTCCTGGGCGGAAAGCAAGCTTCAGGAGAGCAGCAACCGCGCTGGCTTGGTCACGGTGGTAACTCTGGTGGCCGCCCCCCGGGCGCTGGTGGTGGTAGGCGGGGGGTGGGGGGGGGCAGTTGCTGGTGTCTCGGGTGAAGGAAGGCCAGGAGGATGGCAGAGTCCTCTGATTCCGGCTGGGGAAGACTGGGTGGAGATGAAGCCGGGCGAGGAGGAAGGTAGGCCATGCCTTGGGGTGCTTGCCTGTGAAGGGAGATGTGGGCCGCGCTCTAGGACGCTGGGCAGTTGGAGGTCAGGGTGCTGTTAGGGACGGCGGGGCTGTGCCTCTGCCCCTGGAAGAGGACACTACTCTCCTGGTGATGAGGCTGGGAGGCCTGGGGCCAGGGAGGGCCCTTCCTGTGAGTTAGGAACCTGCGGTGCTGGTGGCAGGCAAGCAGGACGGCTCCACAGGGAGAAGGAATAAGTATTTTCTACGATCTGGGATCAAGCGAATGGTTCAGTAAAGAGAACAGTAGCTGATGGAGTAGGAACCTGGACACGGCAGGAGGAGCTGGGCTGCTTTTTCGTTGACCAGCACGCACGCGCCTCCGCTCTGTGCCGCTGGGCACACCCCACAGCCTCGTTAAAGCCTGGGCCTCCTTGACTGCAAGGTCGCAGGTAGTACAGACGAGGGGTGGCCGTGCTGGGTTCACTGAAACGTGCCTGTCATACCCCGTGTTCAGGTGCAGGCACAGCTCCCCTCCCCCATCAGCGTGTCGCACCAGGTGGTAAGGGCTCTTTGCCGGTCCATTCCCTCTGGACCGGGAAGGCCGGGCCAGGGCTTCGCGCCTTGAAATCAGCCCTCGGTGTTTACTACAGAGTAGGTCCTCGGTACATGTCTGTGGAACGAAGGAGGAGTAGCCAAAGGGTAAGACGCCCCTGCAGTCGAGCCATTAGCCCAACAGCGGCGACTAGCGTGGTAAAGCTCTGCTTATTTTGTGAACTGAGATACGCTCTCATGTGTGATCCTGCGTGCCTGATCCTGGTGGCTTTTGCCAAGGCCCTTGGTTAATTTCTGTCACTTTAACTCAACTCAGGTGAGTAAACGTCTGCTGCTCCAAATGCTCGAGTCTGTGCCCTCAGAGATTCCAGACTGTGGGGAGAGGAGGTGTAAGCTACCCACTGTAAAGTGCTGTGAGCAGTGCAGCAGTAGTGGCAGGCGGGATTTGGGTGCGCTGAAGGGGAGGCAAGGAATTCTACTGCAGGCCCAGGAGGAAAGGGCTTCCTAGTTGGAAGACGTAGCACGGGTAGGAGTGTGGCCTGGGGAAGTGTGCGGCGTGTTTAGGGACCAGCATGCACTGCTTTATTCAAAATGGACAAGGAGACGTGTGTGTAGATATGTATACATATATGTTCCTTCTGATACACACACGTATACATGAATACACGTGTATATCTGTTTTTTCTCCTCCGGTAGGTGTGAAGCCCTTCAAATGTTCTTTGTGTGAGTATGCAACTCGTAGCAAGAGTAACCTCAAGGCTCATATGAACCGTCATAGCACTGAGAAGACCCACCTATGTGACATGTGTGGCAAGAAATTCAAGTCAAAAGGGACATTGAAAAGTCACAAGCTCCTTCACACTGCTGACGGTGAGTGAGCGACCCCACAGGGAGCTTTTCCTCCTAAAAGTGTGGTTGGAATCTTACATCCCGAGTCCAGCAGAAACCGTGGCTGCACCTCGAGCAGGAAGGAGCCTCTGTCTTTGGAACTTCCGTTGCGAAGGAGAGCAGAGTGAGCTCGCCTGCTTCCGTGCTCAGTGCTGGAGCCGTGCTGACCCCACCAGTGCTTGCTAAACACTCGCTGTGTGTGTGTGTGTGTGTGTGTGTGTGTGTGTGTGTGTGTGTGCGCGCGCGCACGTGCACGCGTGCACTTGTTGGGGGTGGATGTGGAGGGGGCGCTCCTTCAGGGAATAAGGTATCCTCAGGAGGCCTTGATCTGGAAGTTTCAGTCCTGTTCAGCCCTCCATCCCCACCCGAGCCTGACGGTCCTGAGGGGTGGCCGTGACCACACCTGACTTGATGCTTCAAGGGCGTGCTCTTTATCATCCAAGCTACCTCAGGGTTCCCGTATTCAGTCCAAAATGAGACTCAGTCTAAAATACAAACAGCATTTGGGCAGTTTGACCTTGATAAAGTACACCTCAGTGGATTTCAGGTTTCATTCATTCACCAAGAACCACTGACCCAGTTCTTCCTGTGTGCTGCCCTCTGCCTGGGGTACAGGGTCAATAAGGAACAGTTCCTGCCTTCAAGAAGTTTCTAGGCTATAGCGGGAGGAAGAGAAGCTTGTGGGCCATGGGGAAGGCGGGCGCTGTGACGCGAGGGGCCGGGAGCTCTGGGGAGGAGGGTGTGCGTCTCAGTGACCGGGAAGGTCGCCTTGAGAGGGGCCCGACAGAGAAAGAAAGGCTGAATCACAAAATTATTTTAGGAAGACAGGCAGCCAAACCATAAAAGACCTAATATAACATTTAAAATGTTCCTTTAGACCCCAGTTGTGGGAGGGTCTTGTCAGTATCACATTTGACGAGATTAATCAACTATACCAATGAGTTGTTATTTTAGCACAATGATATACAAAAATCGGCGTCCACTATGAAAACTGAAGGGATTTCAACAGAGAGTTTTGATTTCAGAGCGCAGAGGATGATCCAGCCACTAGGTTCTACCTTTACTTTAAGATTGTTCCAGGGGATCTCGTCCTGTGCGCCGTCAGGGAGCTCGAGGGGCTCGGCCGAATGCTCGGCCTGGGATTCATCAGAATTGAGGACCAGGGCTTGCCTCAGGCTGAACCAAAGCCAGAGCCCTGCTGTTCAGACTTAAGCAGTGTGCTGAAAATTTAAAAATCCATAATCAAAGTAATTAAAGATACAGTGACAGCAAAGCAGTCGTATCCTGAGTAATGAAAGCATTAAGTCCTGTAATCATTCGTGAATTCTTACACCTCTTCCAGCAATAAGCCTCACTGGTATTTCTTGACATGGTCGCACAATATTCGCTGGAATCCCTAATGATACAGCGCCAGTTATGAGAAGCGGCCGTCCCCAGAGCCAGGGAGGTGTGGCGTGTCCACTGGGCTGTGAGGGCAGGTCTGGAGGGCTGGGAAGGGCACTGTGGCCTCGTGCCCGGCTCCGAGGTCTGGGCTCGGTGCCGAAAGACTGTGAGAAGATGGGGCGCATGTCTGATCAGGGATCGTGGACAGGCCGTCCTGGGTCGTGCAGGGGTGGGGTTGGTGTAAGTAGTGGCATCACAGCAGGCATCCCAGGGGCACTCAGCCTGTCCAGCCTGTCACTTCGCTTGCCTCCCTGAGCTCTTCAGCAGGAAGGGGAGTTCAGATGGACAAATATGTGTGTGGAGTCAAAGCAGTAACACGACCTTCCCAAAAGACTTTATGAAATATTTTCTTAACAAAGCAGGAAGTTTGCACTGTTACTCTTCATTTTCTTTCCTGACATTCTTGGGAGGATGAGGTATTTTGTAAAGTCATGTCTTATTTTCAAACACTCGCCAGTCTGTGAAGAAGGGCATCAGTTCTTGGGTGTGACCACCAGGAGGACAGTGGGACAGGGGCATCCTCGTGGGCTTCTTCCCTACTTGGGCCTCGGTCTTGTTATGCTGCAAAATAAGGACGTGAGACCTTAATGTTTCTTGGGTCTCTTTAGCCTTGATGCTCTGTGATTCTAGGAGGCAAGTGTAATGGAGTGCTTCAGATGTGGAAATGTGCGGTGCAGTGTCATTTTCTCTGGTCTCACTTTGGGGTGACCACTTCTTCCCCAGGCCTGCTGGGACTCCTTTGTGTGTCTGTTTTGACACTTGCTGTGGTGTCATGCCTTCTCAAAGGCCAGCCTGGTGAGTGGAGTCCTGGGTTGTAGACCAGCTGTTCATCTCCATTGGTGATCTGTTCTGTAACTATAGGCTCTTCTTTTCCTTTTCAGTTTTAAAAAAGCTTTAAACAACTTTAGTTACATCTCTCACCCATTTTTTGGTAGTGCTCACATTTTATTTTGCTGACTTCTGAAAGCTTTTTGTATCTCAGTGGTTTGTCATAGTGTGCAAATATTTCCCTCCAACTTACCATTTGCTTCTATGTTTTTAGTGTATCTTTTTATATATAGATGCGAAATAACTTAGCATATTTAAATTGGTCAGTCTCTTCCTTTATGTTTTTTCCTATTTCCATTTATTTCTCTATGTTAAAAGAAACCTTCCCCATCTTAGGGGAAAATTCTTTTGTATTTTCTTCAAGTTTTATTTTGTGGGTTTATAACATGTATGAAATTTAATATTCTTGACATTTATTCTGGTGCAAGGTCTGTCATAGGATTCTTTGTTTCTCAGCAGTTATCAGTTGACTCAACATATTTATTGAGAAATCAGTCCTTTCCATTTTGTTTTGAAATGCCAGAATTTCTCAAGATGTTGGGTGTATTCTGGGATTTTGGTTTGTTTTGATGATCTTTGCTCTAGTACATTGTTTTGCAAGATACTCTTCTAAAAATTATAATATTATTCCTTTTTCTTCTTTTTTTTTTGTGGACATCTAGTTTTTCTCATTTAATTATTATTTCTTTGGGTAAACTGGACGGCTTCATGAGCTGTTTGACAACAGCTGAAACATGCTTTGAATTCCTCGGGGAAATGTGCTCATACTAGGGGCCTGGCTACCTTGATGAGGCTCCCAGCCTGTAACCATAGAGTTAGCTCTTTATTTAGAAGCAGGCATGGCTTTAAAGCCTGCCTGAAATTATTTGGTTTTCCGCACAGTTGTGTCAGTAATAGTTCAGCAGGTTGCTTCTCAGAGGAGCTGCGTGAAGTAGGCAGAGCTGGGGAGGCTTGAGTCTCGCCTGCCACTGCCTGGTAGGGTGGCCTCGGCTCAGTGACTCCTCTGAGCCTCAGTCTCCTCCTCAGTGAAGTGGGGATAATTATACCCCCCTCGCCTAGTGGCTGCAAGGTTGGAAGGGCAGGCGCTGCGCCCCCCTCGTCTGGGCTTCTTCCCATGCTTCTGGCCGCCCCTCAGTCTCCTTTCCTGGTGCCCCCTCAGCTCTGACCTCTACATCTTGCCAGGCCGCAGGGCTCCATGCGAGAACCCTTCCCTCTGCACCCTCACCCTAGGTGATCCTCTCTGCCTCATGGCTTTACACACCATTTACGTGAAGGCTTCCAAACTTCCATTTCCAGACCCGTCCTCACCCCCAGCCTTCAGCTCTGCATCTGCCGCTGCCCACTCAGCATCTGTGCCTGTGTCTGGAAGGCCCCTCAGACTTAGCACGTGCGTCTCCTGTGGTCCAGGGGCCACCAAACTCTCTAAAGACACAGTACATTTTTTAGGTTGAGAGCCACCTAGGGCTTCCGCTGCATATTCTTCTTTGTTTTAGTTAGTTTGTTTGTTTTCACAAACCTTGAAACATGTCAAAGCCATTCTTAACCCCCAGCTGTTACGAAACAGGAAGCAGGCTGCATTCGGCCCATGGGCCGCAGTTTGCCGACCCCTGCTCTACGCCATCTCAGTAAATGCAGCTCCTTTTCAGGCACTCGGGTCAGAAACTTCGAGTCACTCACTCCTGACTGTCTTGTTCACACCCTGCAGATGGTCCTCTAGCAAATCCTGTGTGTTCTTGCCTCGACGTGATCCAGAATTCTGCCACTTCTGGGCGTCCTCACGGCTTGGCCGCCGTCCCCTCTTGCCTCTGTTCTTGCAGTAGCATCCCAGCTGCTTTTCCTGCTTCGGCCCTGTCCCCACAGTCAGTCCTGTTGCACGCACCTCAGAGTAACTGCCAAAATCCTAACCGTGATCTCTCTGACCCCTTCACCCCGCCCCCATCTCTGGCCTCATGTGCGCTGCTCTCTCCAGACGGATCCGTCTCCTCTCTGCTCTGCAGGTCTGCCAGGTTCATGCCCACCTCAGGGTACTTGCCCTCCCCCTGCCTGGTGTGTTCTCCCCGCCAGATGCCTGAATGGATAACTTCGTTCATGGCCTTCAGGTCCCACTCGAGAGTCCTCTCAGGAAGGCCTTCCCTTGGCTACACTGTGTGTTTATTTATTTATTTTTTATTATTTTTTATTTTTTTACATCTTTATTGGAGTATAATTGCTTTACAATGGTGTATTAGTTTCTGCTTTATAACAAAGTGAATCAGTTATACATATATATATGTTCCCGTATCTCTTCCCTCTACACTGTGTGTTTAAAATCTCAGCGTTCCACCAGATCATCCCAAATCCCCTCGTGTTTATGTTTTTCTTTTGGCTTATCTTTCTCTAGTGTACTATATAGTTTTCTTGTTTGTCTTTTTTTTGTCTCTACCACTGGAACTCTCCCACTTAACTTCATACTTTTCTTCCATGTTTCTTACTGTTTCTTCTTAGAGCTATCTTTCTCTAATGTGCAATATATATATATTTTTTCATGATTTTCTGTGTCTTCCACTAGACTGTAAGCTCCTCAAGCAGGGAGTTTTGACTTACGCTATTGGTTTTGTTTCGTATCCCCAGCACCTAACAGTGCCTGACTTGCAGTAGGTGCTCCATGACGTTTTGCTGATTGATGAGTGAAGGAACATGTAAAGTGCCTTACATAGAGTGGGTGGGACGTAGGAGCGCTCAGGAAGTGCTCTTTTCTGCGTCTCATCCCCCAGAGGGTTCTAGCAAATCAAATGCTTGTGAGTTAGAGATCTTAGAATACGGTAGAGGAACTCACTGTTAAATGAATCTTCCTGGGTATCTTTTAATGAAGTAGAAAGGAATTGAGTAATTACCCTCTCCTTTACCTGATTGCGAACCTCATTTTTCACTTGTATTGGCTTCTTTAAAGTGATCTATTCCTGTTTATTCATTCCTGTTTCCCAGAGGAGCTCATTACTGTGCCTTAGAAGAGATAGGCCAGAACGGGTGAAGGTTTCTGCTAGAAAGGTTTGCCAGTTGATAATGTACGAAGAGAGATACTGATCTATAAAGGGCCCGATTAAACCCTTTGCATGTATGCCAGCGGGTGCAAGAATTTAACGCAGAAATCACGCTGGTAGCACATCTCCCCGCTTTGGACTTGAGAGGGTCTAGACACGTGATGTGTGGTCTACAGTTTTATACATGATTCTGCCCACCCAGAGCAGATGAGGGAGGTTAAATGGTGCAGTGCCTTTAGGTTACCTAATCAAACAAGAATTCTCTAATCATGAAATAAAAAGCTCTTTGAAGTTCAGTGCTAATTCCTTTGGGTCCCCTCCTTCTCCCAATCCAACCTGCCCTCATACACTGGAGATAAGAAGTTTTCTGGTAAAATTCACAAAGAGGAATTATCCAAGCTTCAAGCACTCTTGTGTGTGTAATAACTGGACAAGTGGAGAGCTGAATGTGGAAATTAGGTCTGAGTGGAGGAAGTACCACTTTTTCCCTTGCTTCTTCGATTTATAATAAGAGATCCCATGGCTACACATTGAAATATTCTAGGAGATGTAAGTATGGAGTTTCCTCTGAAAAACACAGTCACTCTAGCATAGAGTAGCTGCACTCATCCATAGTCTTTTTACTTCTATAAACATACACTCTAGAACCAAGAAGTTAAAAGAAAATGGTACCTGAGCAGCCAGATGGTTGATCTTACCAGGTTCATTTACTAGGCTTCAGTGAGACTGGTCTCGTCCCTCTGAGCCTTCCTCCAACTTACTCCTGGAGAAAAGGTCGAGGGTCAGGGGTGGGAGAGGGGCAACAGCAGTGAACACAGTATGTTTCCGTGGCTTATCTTCACGGGCTGGTGTCTGGCTGATGGGCAGGAGAGGGGAGGGCTGACTTTAGGACCCAGGAGTCCCAGTTTCTGTGTGCACCCTGTCTGGGGCCACCTGAAGCTCTTTTTCTGAGGTTTTTATAAACCATAAGAATATATTAATGCATATATGTGGAATCTAGAAAAATGGTACAGATGAACCTATTTGCAGGGCAGGAATAAAGAGGCAGATGTAGAAAACAGACATGTGGACACAGTGGGGGAAGAGGAGGGTGGGACGAATTGGGAGATTAGGATTGACATAAATACACCACCATGTGTAAAACAGATAGCTAGTGGGAACCTGCAGTATAGCACAGGGAGCTCAGCTCGGTGCTCTGTGATGATCTAGGTGGGTGGGATGGGGGAGGGGTGGGAGGGAGGTCCAAGAGGGAGGGGATATATATATACACATAGAGCTGATTCACTTCGTTGCACAGCAGAAACTAACACAACATTGTAAAGCAAAAATACTCCAATTAAAAAAAAAGAATAACTGAGCTCATACTAGAAAATGAAGTGTACAGCTTACTGAACAGTTAGCTTAGACTAATACACAGATTAACTGTTGAATAAGGCTTGGTTACCTACAACCTCATCTGGGTAGAGGGATCTCGGCTGCACATACCTGGCACAGAGACTCTAATTTAATCCTTTCTGGTGCCTTGCTCTTTCCTGGTCTTTTATCGAGCTCTGCCTTCTGTTTCTTTCTCTGTCTAATGCTGATCCATTCCTCCTTGTATCAAAACTGATGTACTAATTACAGAGAATCATCCGTCCCTAAGCTGCTTCAAGTTCAGCCGTTAAAGTACAGAGACTTCTTAAACTGCCTGTTTACCGCTGCAGCTACTTCTGTTCTGAGTTGCCGTCGCACAAATGACTGCAGATGCCAGAACTGCGAAGATGTATGTGTGCTTTGCAAAACACCTGCTGCCAGATGCCTGTTATGCTTCCTGCAGGGTGCTCTGCTCACTTTAGGCGGCAGACCCGTGTGTACCAGGCTATGCAGAGAGGCAGTACGGCAGAGTGAGTAAAACCTTGTGCTCACGGGGGCAGTCCCAGGTCGGAACCACTTCCTGTCCGAATGACCTTGAACAGGTGCTCTCTCATCCCTGTTTGTAACATGGGGGTGATGAAGTTTCCTGTGTATGGGGATGTATTAGTTTCCTGTGGTTGCTGTAACAAGCTACCACAAGTTTAGTGGCTTAAAACAACACAGATTTATTATGTGACAACTCTGGAGGTCAGAAGTCTAAAATCAAGCTGTCAGCAGGGCTGCATTTCTCCTGGAGGCCCCAGAGGAGAATCTGTTTCTGTAACCTCTCTGGCTTCTAGAGGCTGCCTGTATCCTTTGGCTTATGAGCACGCCCTTCATCTCAAAGCCAGCACCATAGTTCTCACCCCCACCTCTGTTGTTTTCATCACATCTCCTCTCGGAGTCTGAACCCCCTGCCTCTCTCTTATAAGGACACTTGTGATTTCATTGGGCCCACCTGGATAATCCAGGCTCATCTCCTATCTCAAGATCTTTAACTTGAGCACATCTGCAAAATCCCTTTTACATGTGACGTAATGTTTATAGGTCCTGGGGTTTAGGACCTGGGTATTTTGGGGGGAGGGCATTATCAGCTTACCGCAGTGGGGTTCTGGGGAGGTGTATTGGGTTCACATTGAGTGTGGGTTCATTCTAAGAGGTGTACGTATACCTGCTCCGTTAGGGATCGGTATTCTCATGTTCCCAGCCACTCTCAACACAGTGTACAAATGAATATTTGTGGTGATTAATCTACATCATCCGTGTCATTTAGGAAAGATCAAATTACTCTTCTCTCAAATATTCCTTCTTTAGGAAGGGACAGTGCAAGAGTTAATATTTAAAGAGTGAGTATCAGTGTTGCAAAGGGTAAAGGCAGTTTTCTGAAAAATTTGCTTATGCAAAATACCACCTTTTTCAGTAAGACTGGATAAACAGTCATAAGAAGGCATTTTCACTTTTATGCCTCCAGATATTACGAGTAATAGTTCATATTTATGCAGATTTCTTTTTCTTTAAATATTTTAGCGTTCCTTCAAGTTTGAGGTACACATGAGGTTTGATTTGGCAGGAGTTATTTAATTTAGCAGATATTCCAAACATGTTGCCTTAAAACAGAAGTTTTCCATCACTGTCTTTCTTTGGTTTCTGATGGAATCCAAATGCCAGAAGACAAGGGGACAGTTTTATTTTTTTCTGACGGTTTAAGATTTTTCTGCCATTCCATTGGGCCCTGGTTTTATATAGAGCTCTATTTAAAGAAACTAAGCAGCTGGAACCATCCTCGGGGAAACTCATCGAGCAAATGAGGGTGCAGCAGGAAACAAAGGAAGCCAGCAGGTGGTGTATGTTACCCTTTTTTTAAAGTTTTTTTCCAGTTTTATTGAAATACAGCTCATATATAATGTATTAGCTTAAGGTGTACAACATAATGATTTGATATATGTATATATTGTGAAGTGACTCTACCACAATAAGTTTAGTTAACATCCATCACCTAGTTAAAATTTCTTTCTTGTGATGATTAAGTATTTTTTTAATTTTATTGAATATATTTGACATACAACATTAGGTAAATGTAAGGTGTATAACATGTTGCTTTGATGCATTTATATATTGTATCAATAACATGATTGCCATTGCAGTGATATTTATCTCATTACATAGCTGTAGTATAGTATTGTTGGCTATATTCATTATACTGTGTGTTAGATCACTATGGTGGTACTTCCCTGGTGGACCAGCAGTTAAGACTCTGTGCTTCCACTGCAGGGGTCGTGGGTTCGATCCCTGGCCAGGGAACTAAGATCCCACATGCTGTGTAGTGCAGCCAAAAAGTAAAAAAAGCATCACTATGGCATATGTACTACTTGTTGCAAGTTTGTACCCTTAAATAACATCAGTTTTTATCCCTCCCTCCTTCTCTCCCTCATCCCCATTAACCAGTATTTTACTCTTTGCTTTTGATTTTTTAGATTCCACGTATAAGTGATATCATACAGTACTTGTTTTTCTCTGTCTGACTTATCTCACTTAGCATCATGTGCTCAAGGTCCATCCATATTGTTGGAAATGGAGGATATTGTCCTCTCTCACGGCCAAATAATATTCCTCTGTGTGTGTGTGTGTGTGTGTGTGTGTGCGCGTGTGCACCACGTGTTTTTTATCCATTCATCTGTTGATGGGCATTTAAGTTGTTTCCGTATCTTGCCTATTGTGAATAATGCTTCAGTAAATGTGGGAATGCATATATCTCATTGAAATCCCATTTTCATTTCCTTTGGGTATATACTAGTAGTGGAATTGCTGGATCATACAGTAGGTCAGTTTCTAATTTTCTGAGAAACCCCGTATTATTTTCCATTGTAGTTGGACCAGTTTAGATTCCCGACAACAGTGTATGTGTTCCCTTTTCACCACATCCTTGCCAAGGTGCTGTGCATTTTCTAAGTGCTGGTCACGAGGCTGGGGGCTTTGTATATCCTGGAGTGAGCACCCCACGCGGCTGCCAGCAGGTGAGGACGTCTAGTTTTAGGAGCGGAGCGCATCTCCTCTACTCAGGAGGATCTCCTGCTTGAGCACAGGGGCCTCAGCCAGGCAGGGGCTCCACTGCCCCCTCCGCAGCCCCGTGCTCTTGCACAGTCACCTTTCCTTCCAGAGCAGAAGGAAATTTAGTAGGAAGGGCAGTCCTAACCCTCCCAGGGTTGGGGGCACCTCTCGATGTCTAACCCAAGGCAGTATAACAGGGACTTCTGTTCCTTTTCTCCCCCATCCCACCTCCAAATCCTGTCCCCTCTACCTGGCAGGACAAGCTGAGTAGATTTCTGCCTAAGACCTGAGTCAAGGGCTGAGCTCAGGATTGCCTGCCTCCAGACCCTGGGCTTTTTCTGGTGGTACCTGATTTAGCCAGCATCCCACTGCCAGGCACAGCCAGTGTCCACAGGTCAGAGATCAGCTTTGTTCCGTCAGCCAGTTGGCCATGAAGCACTGGCTGAAGAGCTCAAGTTAGAGAAACAGAATCCTCCCAGAGGAAACTTGAAAACGGAGATTCTGCAAAGATGGTACCTTACCTATTGAGGGATGAACAGAAGTAGTGGAGGTGACATTTATACCCCCCCCCCCCCGCCCCCGATCTCCCATCTTTGAACGGGAGTTGCACCATCACACATTTTGAAGAAAATAGGAGCTGCTGGTGAAACATCGTGTTTCCAGAACGGGCAACAATATCCACAGTGGAAATCTCCAGCAAGCCCAGCACTCGGAAAGATGCCTGACGGGAAAGCACAGGTGCAGAGATTGCCGATTGTGTCTTTTTTCTTACCACCTGCAGCAGCAGCCAGGGTCATTCACACACTGCCATGCAGTCCTCAAACGTTATCCTTGAATTACCCGTCACATCTTTTCTTTCCTTAACTAATTTGGTGCCAGTTCCTGAGCCCCTTCTGGGGAAGGTAGCCTGACTGTTTCGTTCTTGTACTGTTGTTGTTTTCACGTTTTTAAAGTTAAAGTATCACACACATACCAAAAATGCATAATTGGTAAGTGTTCCACTCAGTGGATTATCACAAAGGAAGCACAGCGTGTAACCACATCCTAGGATGAGACACGAACATTGCCAGCCCCTCAGGAGCCCTCCTCACCCATCCGCCAGCTGTTCCCCTGCACTACTCCTCAAGGTAGCTACTACCCGGACTTCTAACACCGGAAGGTGATCTGTCCTGTCTTTGAACTTCGTATAAACTGATTCATATAAACGTGCTCTTCTGTGTCTGGCTTTTCCCTTCGCACGTTAAATTTGTAAGGTTCATCTGGGTTGTTGTGATTTTGACGTTTAACCTCTGGGCCTCTGGATCAAATAAAAATTTCATAAGTAACTGAGATTCTAAATTCTGTAGTTTGTAACGGGGAAGACTTTGTACCTTCAATTAGCTTTTCTCATTGTGCCGGTGTTTTTGCAGTAAGCTTGGAGTGCTTCCCTCAAAAGAGTGTTTCTCCAGAGGGTGGCGTGGCTCTGCTTTCTTTTGTTCTCCTTACTGACGAGGATTGGCTCAGAATGACTTCTGACTGTTTAGAAAGGTTCAATCCTGACTCAGAAGACAAGAAATGACCACCCTGAGAAGATTCACAAAATTAGGCCGCTGTCTTTTCTGTGCAAAGAGGAGGGGCAGAGATGCCTCAGTCAGTGTACAGCTAGTCAAGGCTGGCCGGTGTTTTAAAGACAGTGAACTCTTTTGAGCTTCAAGTTTGGGAACCACTGATATCACTTTATTGTTCCACATTGAAAGACCCGTCTTCCGGACTGTGGGCAATAGCAAATGGGATCCAACATCCCAGCCTTTCAAAGATGGGTGCTAATTTACCAGAAATGCTTTTCTGTTACACAGAAAACATTAAAACCACAGTCACAAAAATCTAACCCCTTCCTACAAGTATGCCCACAATTCTATCACACAACAAATGAATTATTCTTTAAAAAATTTTTTTCAACCTTTATTCCTGTTCAGATGGAATGATTACATAGTTGTGATTAAAGAATAAATATTCTTTTAGCTTTAAAATTACTATTAGTTTTTGTTGCTGTAGAGTCCATGAATAATACATTTAAGAGGTGTATCATGTTCCATTAAGGTGGTGATCCATGAGTTACGTAACCATTCTCTTATTTTGGGGCAATGTATTGTTTTCTTTTTTCCTCCCGTTATTACAGCTTATGTTGCAGGGAATACTTTCTTGCATTAATTAATTAATGCAAGAATTAATTCCTTAGGACATATTCCCAGGAGCAGGGTGGCTCTTTCGTTTTGGTGGTTTGAATCACGCATTGCACGGCCAGCTTACTTTTCAAAAAAATTGTACCAGAAACATGACAGTGTTCTCACTGAACTCTTTCATTTTTGCATGATATTAAACAAGTTCGGTTTCTTAGTTTAATGGATATCAGACCTTACCATTTTATTATACTTTTTAGGGATTTGATAATCATGAAATCGATCAGGTGAATTAGAGGATTAGCTGGATTACATGAGTAACGTGCATGAGGAATTTGTAACATTGACGGGTTCATAGCGCTGTGTGCAAGTGTTTGCTGTCATTGGACTTCTTTTGATTAATTAAGTCGGATTTAATCCTCTCTTGAGTGCATTGTTTGTTCATGTCCTTTTTTATGTCTTTGCCTTGAGGGGTCTTGGCGTTTTATATTCATGCACCCACTGATTCATTCAACAGCTGTATTTGCTGGGACTCTTGCTTGCCATTGTCAGAAACTCATTTGAGGTCACTGAACCAGAAAAGGGACGTTTATTATATCCTACAGAGACAACGATCCTTGCGTTTTCCGTTGCTTCTTCACAGGACTGTCCTCACCTCCTCTAATTGTGGCTGGACCCCGTCGACCTCCCACCTTCACTTGACCACAGAGGCCTTCCCTGCTGCCTCAGCCCCGTGGCCACACCCTGTCCCGGCCTCCTCACCCTCCACGGCCCCGTCCGTTTCCCCCATAGCCCATTGTGATTTGTAGTGATTTATTTGCTTCTTGTCCTTATAGGCTGTGAGCTCCATGAGGGCAAGGGCTCCGCTGTCTGCCCGCTGCTGTGCTCGGGTCCGGCCTGGTCCCTGCACACAGTGGCCCCTCAGGGAGTGCTTGCTGAGTGGATGTCTTCGTCACTCACCTTTGCTCATCTCTGCCTCCTTGTTCTGACGTTCTGTCTCCATCTCCCTTTGCAGACTGGTTTGTGTTCTTATTTCATCCACAGATTGAAAATATAATGACCAATAGCTTCTGAGTTACATGCTTCAGATCCCGACAGTTCAGATTCCTGGCTCAGCTTGGGTCACTGGTCCACAGCGGTCCCATCACCTGTGGCTGGGAGGGCAGGGATGGTGGGCAGGGCCGTATACAAGGCTCTGGTGGTGCCCTGTGTGATGGTGGTGGCTGTGGGGAGGGAGAGGGCACATGGCTGAGCAGACATCCTGCTGGGACGGCCCTGTGACTTGCTGCTAGCCTCATAGCTGGCATGCTCTCGCTGCCGGGCACAAGGATGTGGAATGAGAAGTCTACTGTCCCTGTCCCCAAAGTACCTGCAGCCCACCGAGGGCGCCAGGTGGACCAACCAGCGATGAATTGGTGAGCCACTTGGAATTAGGCACTTCGGATACAGCAGTGGGTAGTACGAACAACAACCAAAGCAGAAACGAGACACCCCACTGTCATGAAGCTGAACGAGAAACAAGATAAATCAATAAAATAGGGGGTATGTTACAGTTGAGATATGAAGAAATACCTTAAATATTGAGAAAATTGAGATATGAAAATATGAATGTGAAACGGTTCAGTTTCAATATGAAAATGTTACAAGATGAGGGATGTCACAAATGAATCAGTAAAGGAAGATGGGGATGGTCATGGAAGAGAAACCCGCCAGCAGAGCATGGAAGGAAGGGCACCCCAGGCCCCAGAGCAGCAAGTGCAAAGGCCCGGAGGTGGCATGAGTGTGCTATGTCCCTGGGGTGGAGAGAGGGGGGCGAGGGTCACGCCTGAGCACAGGAGGTAACGGGGAGGGTCCCATCAGCCATTGACAGGTGGTCACGGCTTGCTGTGGGTGGAGACAAGGCCAGAGCAGTCGCTGGGGGCAGGGTGCGGAAAGCCTTCTGTGAACTCTTTGATATTATGTTACTTACATGTTATCATTTTCCTTTCTCTGTTTGTATTCTTTCTATTTTAAGGAATATTATCTCAGGCTGGCTTAACTGGACCTATCCTTGGATTGTCCCCGAGAGTGTCAGGGAGGTCAAAACACTAGGATTTGAGGGGTGCTTCCCCAGTGGCCGTGGCAGAGCAGGGTCCGCTGCTGGGTCACCTGCACACACCCTCAGCCTCTTCTCTCAGGGGACCACTTTTCGGGCGCTTGCCGCCCAGAGTCTGAGCCCATCCTGGCAGCAGGTGGAGGTTGCCTCCCCATTTTTCTAGTGGGGACACACTGAGCAGCAGGGAAGAATGAACCCCGGGCCTCACAGGTGAGCTGGCCGGGGCTGCAGGAGAGCACCCCTCCGCTGCCACACTGGTGCTTCCCGGGGCCGCCACCCTGCGGGACCAGGCTTTATGCGTGTGGTTCATATGTGCCCCTTTTGCTGTTGGAATTTCTTTGTTCCCTTTGGGGAAATCATGCCATGTCCTTATTAGCCAAGAGGATTCTTACGGACCCGAGTCAGAGCTTTGGGGTCCAAATCCAGGCTCTGCCACCGACTGCTTCACAACCTGGCAAGTTGCTCAGCTTCGTGTTTCTAGTCCCTCATCCATAAGAGGGGTGCCCTGCCTTGCCTCCCTAGGTTCTGGGCAGCGCGAGGAGATCAGACACGCCATGTCTTGGCACAGCTGCTGACGGCCAGCAGCTCGCTACATAGAGCTAGCCGGGCACATTGTGTGCAAAATGAATTAAGTTTTTTAAAACGTCCACCTCATTTTTTCTTTGTCATCATTCCCTTCTTTTCCTGGGCTGCTCTATGACTCACATCCAATACAGCCATTTGCTGTGCACCTACCAGCCCTTTGAGGTCACTCTAACCTCGGGTAAATACTGTGTTTTCTAGACAATTCTCCCTGTGATTCTCAGGAGTATCTTGATAGAAAACAGTCTGATAGTCTCAAATCGTTACATTTTTATGATTAGTCATGCATCTCTGTTGCATTATTTTAATTAGGCAGCAAAAGATTATGTCAAGCGCTCTCCCAGCCTGTTTGGTGGGGGGGGCGTCATTGGTCGCTGAAAACATTTGTAATATTTATTGCCTGCGCTCTGACGCCTCATAAGGGATGGCTTTTAAGAGCTGCCTTCTTTCCTTGTCTCTGGCGAGCCCTGGGAGTATGTTCATAAAAGGTTGACTGTGGACCTCAAACGAGGTGATGCCATTTATTCATTTCAGGCACTAATCATTTTTAGCTTAATCTCCTACTCTTTGATCCAAGTGTATTGGTAGTGAGTGAAAATATTTATCAACGTGGATATCAGCTTTCCTCCCCGCATGGTGCCAGTGGGGAACCTAGACACCATTCTGCTCAGGCTGCCTGGCACAGTCATGATGTATTTAGGCGAGTCACACACCAGTGGAGAAGTATGGGTGTCCGAGTTTATACACGAGATGTGTAGCCATGCATAGCCCTTCTGTTTGAAAAAGATGGTACTGTGTTCAAGGGAAGGTGTTAACTGCGCTCTAATTATGACTTTTCTGCCTTACACATGAAAAAGTGTTCCTCATACTTTGGACTTGCAGAATTAGTAGAATCTAGAGTTTGGGGGTCCTTCGCCTGGAATGATAGGTACAATTGCAGTATTAACATGTTTATATTATTGTTTCCGTTTTGCTGCTGCTATGGAGAGCATTGGTCAAGTAAGATGTACAAAGTTTCCTTTTTGCTTCTTGCCCAGCTCAGTTTAGTAGAATGCACAGAATATGTTCAGTGTGTGCCAGGCGCTCAGGCACTAGGAGTGCCAAGATGACTTAAGACATGGTTCCTGCCGATGGGAGGCCAATGGCAGGTCATGACCATGCTGCAGGGCCAGGGCGTGGACAGAGTGTGTGAGAGTGTGTGTGGGAGCTTCAGGGGGCTGGCTCTTAGCCCGCTTGTACCAGAGGTGTTGTTCAACTGGAGTTTTGAGTTAAAGTGGAGAATGCCCACATGCCAAGAAGCAGTGCATCTCAGGCATGGAAGGTGTTAGCAGAGGCTCAGGGCTCTTGGGCTGCAAGGGCAAAACAGGGAGTCAGAGAGAGGGATCGATTTTGGGTGCCTTCCATGCCATGCTTTGGAACTTCAACTTTGATCTGTATTTGGAGTCATTGGTGGGCTGTGCAGCAAGGGCTGTGGACGAGTTTGTGTGTTAGATCAAGGATGGAGGATGGGGCATCAGGATGGATGGATGATGGATGGAGGGGGGGTGCAGTGGGTGGGTGATAGATGGATGGGAGGGTTGCCTGAAAGAAAGGAAACCAATTCATTTGAGCAATGGCTTTTGCCGTTGTCCAGGAAAGAAATGAGGAGGGCCTTAACCAGTGTGGAGGTTTTAGAAACAGAGAGAAATAGAAAAATACTGGGAGTTGAAATCAGGTGCTTAAAAAATAAGGTGAGTGAAGTTGGGGTCATGGAGATGTTGAGGAAGGCTCCTGGGTCTCTGACTTAGGCGATCAGGTGGGTGATAAACTAGGAATGCTGGAGGTGGAACCCATGTGATGGGTAGGGAAAGAGTCCAAATTAGGACATTTGGGACAGCTAAGCAGTAGTCCAGCAGACAGTTGAAAACTCAAATCTCAAGTTTAGGGAAGGGTAGAAGGTGTAATAGTATGCGTAGAAGGTGTAGATTTTGACCTCAAAGGTTTACATGCAAGGATGCCTGTAGAAGAAGAGCGGGTGTGTGGGCTGGAGCAGTCTGGGACCTCAGTGTGTAAAAGCTGTAGATGGGAGAGAGTGTTTCCGGGATACACAGAACGAATAGAGAGGCACGGAGAGGCAGTAGTGGCGTGGCGTCAGAGGAGCAGAGGGTTTCCCAAGCGCGGTGTTAGCAGAGCCACGTGCGGTAGAGTCCTGTCAAATAAGGACTGAAGTCTGTCATTGGCTTGGCGTCATGGAGGTCCCTGGTTACCTTGGCGAGACAGGTTATGGGGCAAGCTGGTGTCACCTGCCAGTTTTGGGGTGGGCTCAGGAGTGGATAGAAAAGGAGCATGGAGGCTGCAGAGGCGGACAGCTTTTTCACCCAGCTCGTCTGGGAAGGAAAGGTGTGAGAGGTTCCCAGAGGGAGCCAGTGTTTCTGTGGCACCACGTGCAGTGACTGGTCATTGCTGCCTCCGGAGGCTTAGAGCCATTAGAAGCTGCATGGTGAGCATCGCTGCTGTGAGAAGTAGCCATATTTTTATTTGGTTGCACGTTTGTATTATTGCAAGTTGAGGTTTTATTTTTGCTCCTCAGGGGTAAAAAATGTAGCCTGCCCCATATATCCATTGATTTAACATGTGGGCTTGTTTATCACATTACTGAATGTTTATAAATTGCTGAAACATTAATCCTCTCAAAAGACCCACGTTTCACACTTCTCTGTCGTTTTCTCTCTAGCATCTCCTGAAATCTGCCTTTTAACACTCCTTCGAGTTCCAAGACACAGATTTCTCTTGCTGAAGGGCGTTCTGCAGGTGCTGTTGGCTCTCGGGATGGTGTCCACACTCCTAGGGAGACACTGGGGCCCCTGGCGTCCGGCCCCCCAGCCTCCCCTGGGCTAGACGGAGCATGCTGCCTTGCGGCTGTGCACTTCCTTGCCGGTTCCCCCTGACGTTCTGGACACCCCCGACGGCACGGGGCCTCTTCGTGCCTTCATGCACGCTCCACTCACACGCAGGGGCTGCGAGCCTGATGGTGCTCACCTTCTTCTCCCTTCTTTTCAGGGAAGCAGTTCAAGTGCACGGTGTGTGACTACACAGCAGCCCAGAAGCCACAGCTGCTGCGGCACATGGAGCAGCACGCCTCCTTCAAGGTAAGTGGGCTCGGCGCTGGAGCGGGTATTCAAGTCGGAAGCGCACCGCTCTTCAAAATAAAGATGGAGGGAACCTCCTTTCGTTGTTTTGGAGCGTCCCCTTCCCTTCTGGGCCTGCTCAGCCAGTGCACGTGGAGTCTGGGGCGTGGCTCGGCTGACTGCATGCCCTCTCCTTCTGCAAGTGTAGCGCTTCTCTGTACTTTGGGGACCAAGTCCAGGAACAGAGTGTAAGAGGACGCAGACTAGAGAAAGGCACCCTCTCACCGTAAAAAAATGGAGTGATTTAGAGCAAAGAGTACGTGCTTTAAGGACAAGTGTGTGCTGTCAGATCATGGATTGTCTCAGGTGAACCCCTGATACGGCAGGTGTGATGATGCCAGGTTGGCAGGCGCTTGTAAGAGCTGGAAATGGCGGTCATGTGCCCGCCACGGTGCTAGCGTGTAACAGGGGCTCGGGAGACCGTGGCTTTCCTTATTCTTTTAATACCTCCAGTTGATGTAGATGGTAATATCCCCTTGGCCACTGCTTATGGTGCAGTTATTGACAGCAAGAACCCTGGTCCAGTGAATTTGTTTAATAATAAATTCTGCTCAGCCCTCAGCAACTGGACCCTTAAAATCGATGCTCTTGCTGCTGGCACGTGCATGTGAAGGTGGGAACACGATGCTCTGAGATGTTTGTTGAAATCGTGTCCACTGCTAAGTCCCAGAGGGCGGTAGGCAGAATGTGGAAGGACCCTGGGCCACCACACTCAGAGGTGCATTTATATTTATTGAGCTTCTACTGTGTCCCTGCACTGTGCCAGGAGCTTCACCCCCCTCAACTCTGATCTCCACACAGTAGATATCATTGCCCAGATTGGACAGCTGAACAACCTGCATCTCACATAAGTTAAGTGACCCCCACGAATCTTTCCTCGATGCCCATATCCACGGGCTTTAGTCGCCGTTATAATAGTGGCCAGCCTATGCCGTTTGTCACCCCTTCTGAGGTACGAGGACCCTCCCTGATGACAAGCTCATCTGATGCTCAGAACAGCCTTGGGATGAAGTGACTTGAAGCCTCATGATCTCTCCTCTTGTAGTTAAGAAACCAGGTGGCTCGGGGGGTATGAGGGCTCATGCGCTTTGACTATCCAGGAGGTGAGGGAGTGAGAACTGGGGCTTTGCCTCCGAGCCCTAGGTCTGAGCGTCTCTTACCAGATCTTCTCAGTCCCTCACTGACGCAGAAAGGGGGCAGTTGGGGAACCTGAGGCTGCTGTGCCTGTCGCTTCTGTAGCTGCTTTCAGGTCTGCACCGAACACGAGTTTCTCAGGTGAGACCCACGTGTCACCCAGCAGGAGTGCAAAGTGTCTCAACTGGGATGTTCCATGTTTGCATACTTTGCACATAATTAAAATTAAGAGCTTAATGTCGCATCCCACCTCTCATAGATGTGTTTCTCTGGGGGACTCTGGATTTTCTTAGACTAGTGCAATTGTAGGACTAGAGGATGCAGAGTTAGGGCAACTCTCACTTTATAGATGAGAAACGTAGACCCAGGGAGGTTGATTTCTGTCCTCGCTGTTTCAGAATCGGAGCTAGACTTCTCATTCATTCCTCAGTTTCCGTGTGGAGCATCTTCCCTTCCTAACCAGACACAGCACACAGTCTCTCTGCCCTGAAGTCCTCATTGACTTGTTCCTCAGATTTGTGGAATCTTTGGTTTGTGTGCAGAAGTGCATTTGGGGGTGATTTGATTGAAGGTGTCCCTCTCACGTGTGGTTCTCAGCTTTTTCCTGCCATCACATGGTTGTACTCTGGGGCCTCGGGAGCCCGACTAAGCTTGGCCCTGGGTCATGGCCGGTTTCCCACGGCCTCTCTGTGGATGTAGGGGTCCCCCTGCTGAGCGGTGCCCCAGCTGCGGATGAGATTCAGCCTGAATGAGAACCACTAATTCAACCCTGGGCTTCTCCCTTCCTCCAGATCGGGATGCTCTTCTTGTACACATGCGTGTAAGTCGTGCTTCTCGGTTAACTGGGGCTGATGAGGCAAAATGAAATTGATTCCTGCCAGCCACCCTCATCCTAACTGTAATTGCCCTTTCCCTTTCCTCTGTGTCCACCTCTGTAGTAGTTTTCCATTACTGTTGTGATAAATTACTCCAGCTTTGTAACTTAAACAGCACAAGTTTATTGTCTTATAGTTCTGTGGTTCAGAATTCCAGCACAGGTCGCACTGAGCTAACACGCAGGTGACGTGTTCTTTCTGGAGAGGCTCTAAGAGAAAATCCATTTCCTTGCTCTTCTCTGGCTCCTACAGGCCGTCCGCACTCCTCGGCTCGTGGCCCCTTCGTCTTGTCTTCAAAGCCAGGTGAGCATCCCTCATCTCTCTCCTCCTCTGACTCACCTCTTCTGCTTTCCTCTTCCAGTTTGAATGGACCCTGTGATTACAGCACACCCACTTGGATGACCCAGGACAATGTCCTTATCTTAAAGTCAGAGGATCAATAACCTTAATTCTAGCTGTAGTCTTAATTCCTTTTTGCCACATAAGGTTCCAGGGATTAGGACATGGTCATCTTTGGGGAGGGCATTTTTCTGCCCACTGCATTCCCTCACTCTTTTTTCTTCCTTTCACATCTATCTGTGTGGTAGAAATTTTCATCCGTATCAGAAAATATGCAGTATGCATCTCCTGCATTCCCTTTTCCTACCCAGAGCAAACATTATGAAGAAATCAAGCGTCACTATTTTACTGATCCGAGATGAGACTTCAACATCTTGGGCAAATACTGCTAATCCATTGCAGTTGGCTTCCTAGAGGAAACCAGTTTGCCTTTCCAGATCTGGATATGTAATTTTCAATATATAATTTGTGTCAGGAAACACTGTAATAAAGGCAAACTCCTGTATTGCCTTTTAAAATTACATGGTGTCATTCATGTGTTTATTTTAAGAATAAAATTAAAATGTATTCACTAAATAAGATTTGGAAATGCTTTTTGGTTCTTTCCTTGGGGGAATTTTTGGATATATTTTTAGACATGGTTGAGGTCACACTGTAAGTGAGCATTTTTTTTTTTGATGGAGATTAAAATGTCAGCTTTATCAGTGATGAAGCTCTACTGGAAAATATGGCTTAGATGAGTGGCCAGATGGTTTGCTGAGAATACTTCACTTCTGAGTTAGAATAACCTCACAGTGAAAGGCCAGACGGGGGCACCTACATACTTTAGGCATTATAAATATTGCCTTTTTTCTTTATCCTCATTTCATAGGCCTTTTTTCATTTTATGAAAATACATTTATTAACTACTTTTAATGGCTGCATAAGGATGAGTATCATAGTTTAACATTCCCCTCATAATTGGGCAGTTTAGTCGTTTCCAGTTTTTGCTGTTATAAAGAACCCTACAGTGGACATCATACCAAAAGCATTTCCATGTCACCCTAAAATCCAAAGACTATGAAACACTGGGCAAAGCCCACCAAACCACTGAGCGTTCACAAACAGTGAAGGTGTTATATGTGCTTCTTAAATAACATGCATTCCCTAGGGTGGGGTTGACACAATCGACCTTAAAGATGTGCCAGAGAAGATGCTCGGACGAGAGGAGCCAGTGCTGAGCCAGGAGTCTCTAAACAGGAGCAGTCTTGTTCCCTTGGCCCAGCTGTTCAGCCCTCTGCTTCTTGCACATAAACAAGCCGCATGCCGTTCTGTAAGCAATGTGATCACCAGGCAGACTCACTTGTGGAGTTTTCTCCATTAGGCTCATATGAACCCATAACTCTGCTGATAGAAATGTTCTCAGTCATAGGGCTGGTGGATTCTGTGCCAGTCTCCTTGTACATCAATAATAAAAAGTGGCTTTATTTAATTTAAAAACATTTTGAAATAATTTTAGACTCACAAAAAGTCTCGGAGTTCCTGTGTACCTAGCACCCACCTTCCCTTGGTGATAACATCTTTAGCTATAGTATATTGTCAAAAGTAGGAAATGGACTTTGTGACACTATTAACTAAACTGTAGACCTTATTTGGATTTTACCAGTCTTATCTATTTTTTTAAATTTAGAAACTATTTTTAAAAGTAGTTTTAG
This sequence comes from Aethalodelphis obliquidens, assembly GCF_003676395.1. Taxonomy (NCBI): domain Eukaryota; kingdom Metazoa; phylum Chordata; class Mammalia; order Artiodactyla; family Delphinidae; genus Aethalodelphis; species Aethalodelphis obliquidens. The sequence continues at coordinate 10,592,679 of NW_020837985.1, read as the reverse complement.
GGGAATTGCATGGTGGTCCAGTGGTTAGGACTTGGTGCTTTCACTGTGAGAGGTCCGGGTTCAATCACTGGTTGGGGAGCTAAGATCCCACAAGCCATGCGGCACTGCTGAAAAAAAAACCAACAAAAAAAACCCCCCAAACTACTTTTAGGTTCATAGCAAAATTGGGAGGAAAATATAGAGACTTCCTATATACCACCTGGCTCCACTCCCCCTCCACATACAGCCTCCCCCATTTTCAACATCCCTACCAGTGTGGTACATTTGTTACAATTGATGAACCTATGTTGATATATCATAATCACCTGAAGCCCATAGTTAGTATTTGGGTTCACTCTTGGTGTTGTACATTCTACGGGTTTGGACAAATGTATAATGACATATATCCACAATTACAGTATCATACAGAATAGTTATACTGCCCCCAAGATCCTCTTTGCTCTGCCTATTAATCCCTCTCTTCCCTCTGCCTCCTGGCAACTTCTGATCTTTCTGCTGTCTCCATAGTTTTGCCTTTCCCAGAATGTCATACAGTAGGAATTGTACAGTATGTAGCCCTTTTAGATTGGCTTCTTTCACTTAGTAATTGCATTTAAGGTTTCTCCGTGTCTTTTCATGGCTTGATAGCTCATTTCTTTTTAACACTGAATAATATTCCATTGTCTGGATGGACCACAGTTTATGCATTTATCTACTAAAGGACATCTTAGTTGCTTCTAAGTTTTGGCAATTATGAATAAGGCTGCTGTAAACATCCATTTGCAGGTTTCTGTGTGGTCATACGTTCTCAGCTCCTCTGGGTAAATGCCAAGGAGTGAGATGGCGAGATTGTATGGTAAGAGTATGTTTAGTTTTGTAAGAAACCCCCAAACTCTCTTCCAAAGTGACCATGCCTTTTGTACCACGGTAGCTGTGCCATTTGGAAGTTCATTGAGATTCTGTTTGGCACTTGAAAATTTCTGAGAGCAATGAGATCTTGCAGAAAAACACAGGCTTTTAGAACAAGACAGACTCAGGTTTAGAACTAGACAGACTGTGCCACTTACAGGCTGTGTTATTTAACTTCTTTATACAATTTTATTGTTTGTAAAATGTTGATGGCAATATCTGTCTCCTGGTATTGAAGATATTAAAGGCAATATCACTTTTATGAGAAGTGGATCTGGTACATGGTAGATGATCAAAAAATGTTGGCTCTCTTTTCCCTCCCCTGTCTCTTAAAAATGACTCCAATTCCTAAAAGAACCAAAGCAAGGATTATAAACCAGTCTAATCATGCTTTCAATTTATGTTTGTAAATCACTCATTCTAAATATTTCCCAGGTGTTGTGTTTTCCTTATATATATTTTTAGATGTTGGTGTTGTTTTACTTTTGTTGTTGCTTATGGCTTTGGAGTTAGGCAGATAAGGATCAAAATCTTAATGCCACTACTTACTAACTAGCTGATCTTTGGGGATTTTGATCCTTCGCCTTTTTGGGCCATTGTCTCCTTATTTGAAACTTGGGAACAATGATACCATTATTTCAAGGGCTACATTAAGAAGGAGAGGTTGATTTGAGGGAGCAGATTAGAAGGAATGTGCCCCCATTGCTTTGGACAGACCTGGACCATCAGCCCTGTGCAGGCCAGCTCCAGCGAGGAGGTGCTGTGAGGGCCTCAGGTTTGCTCTCTTGGTAACAAGAGCTGGGGGGCTTTCTTTTTAATGGGAGCAGCTCTGGCCTCCTGCCACCCTTCCCATCAGATTAATTCTTCTCTTTCCGTAAACCTGGAGGCCAGACCAGCATCCTTGACTATACCACATTCCCATGTGGCTCTGAGGCAGAGCCTCTACAAATCATAATCTGCCAGCCACTGCACTGGGTTTTGAACTGTGTGAAGGAAAGGTCCTATCTGAGTTTTTATATAAAGTGTGTTCTTGTAAATAGCACATAGCTGGATCTTGTTGTTGCCTGTATATGTGTGTGTGTGTGTGTGTGTGTGTGTGTGTGTGTGTCCACGTGCCCGCACACAACCAGTCTGACAATCACTGCTCTTTAATTGGAGTGTTTAGTCCATTTACATTTAATGTAATTTTTGACATGTCTCACTTGAAAAGTATGGTCTTGGTGTTTATTTTCTCTGTCATGTCAGTTCTTTGATCCTGTCTCCTCCTCTTCTGGCTTCTTTTGGGTGAATCAGGTGGTTTTTAGTATTCCATTAGACTTTTTCCCCTGAGAGTAGAGCTTTTCTTTTTCAGGTAAATTTTAAATTTTAGAACAGTTGTAGAATTACAGAAAAATTGTTATGGTAATATGGAGAGTTTCCGTGTTCCACATACCCAGTTTCTCCTGTTGTTAGCATCTAACATTTACAATAGTACCTTTGCTACAACTAATGAACCAATATTAATACATCATTAACTAAAGTCCATATTTTATTAAGATTTCCTTAGATTTTACCTAATGTCCTTTTCCTGTTCTAGGATCCCATTAGGGTCCCATATTACATTTAGTCATGATGTCTTCTTAGGCTGCTTTTGGATCTGACAGTTTCTCAGACTTTCTCTGTTTTTGATGACCTTGGCAGTTTTGAGGAGTACTGATGAGGTATTTTATTGTATAGCCCTCAATTAGGATTTGTTTGCTTTTTTATTTTTAAATAAATTTATTTATTGTATTTATTTATTTTTGGCTGCATTGGGTCTTCGTTGCTGCACACGGGCTTTCTCTAGTTGCAGCGAGTGGGGGCTACTCTTCGTTGTGGTGCATGTGCTTTTCATTGCAGTGGATGCTCTTACCTTCTCTTGTTGCGGAGCATGGGCTCTAGGTGTGTGGGCTTCAGTAGTTGTGGCACACGGGCTCAGTAGTTGTGGCACATGGGCTTAGTTGCTCCATGGCATGTGGGATCTTCCCGGACCAGAGCTCAAACCCGTGTCCCTTGCATTGGCAGGTGGATTCTTTACCACTGTGCCACCAGGGAAGTCCCTGTTTGCTTTTTTTTTTTTTTTTTCTGTTTGCTTTTTAACTATACTTTGTTTGTTGTTGTTGTTTTTCTTTTTTCTTTTTAGTTATTGCTGTGGACATCACACTATGCATCTGTATTTTAACACATTCTAGCTAGCTGCAAATATACTGTTTCATGAACAATGGAAGAACCATGAATCATTATAGTTCACGTTACACCCCTCCTACCCTTTGGGTTCTTGTTGTCATGCATATCACTTCTCTTTGTGTTCTAAACTCCTCAATATAGTGTTATTTTTTGGTTTAGTCAGTATTTAAAATATATGTAAGAAAATATAATCTTAAAAATGTCTTTTGTGTTTACTTACATATTTAGTCTTTCTGGTGTTCTTTATTTTTTTCCTGCAGGCCTAGCTTCCATCTGATAAATTTTCCTTTAGTTTGGAGAACTTCTATTGGCATTTGTTATATATATCTGTTTTGCTGGAGTTGAATTATCTCAGCTTTTGTCTTTTCGGAAATTCTTTGTCTTCATTTTTGAAGAACATTTTGATGACTATACATTTCTAGGAGGACACCACTCTAAAGATGTTGTCCCATTATGTTTTGTCTTTCATTATTTCTAACCCTTATCATTTCCCCCTATATGTAATGGTTCTTTTTCCCCTCTGGTTTAGATTTTTCTCTTTTTCTTGGTTTTTTCATCATATTAACATCATTATGTTTAGGTGTGGTTTCCTAGTGTTTACCTTGCTGAGATTTTGGATCTGTGGGTTGATATCTTTCAGGGGGTTTGGACCATTCTCAGCCATTATGTCTTTACATATTACTTATGCTTCATTTGCTTCCGTTTTTTCCTCTAGGACTATAATACCTCATATATTAAACTTTTTGATATCTCACAGCATTCAGATGATCTGTCTCTTTTTCTGTCTCTAATTCTTTCTCTTTGTGTTTCAGTTTATATGATTTGTATTGATCTTCAAGTTTACTTATCCTTTCTCTCATGTCAGTTCTGCTATTTAGATACTCAAATGAATTATTCATTTCTGAGTTTTTTTGATTTATAGCATTGACACTTAGTTATTTTTTATAATTTTTTTCTCTGCCAAAAATTATCGGTTTTTCACACGTTTTCCATTAGAGCCTTTAACTTATTTATCATTATTTAAATGTTTCTGTCTAATAATTTCAATATCTGAGTGATCTGTCAATCAGTTTCTATTGACTTTTTTTCTTGAATTGGGTCACGTTTTCTTCTTTGCATATATCATAATGTTTACCTGGATGCTAGATACTACGTGTGAAAGAACAGTAGAGGCTGTTGTCCGTGGGAAAGTAAATGCCTCTTTGTATCAGGCCATTAGAGTGGGGACTGTACAGAGAATAGCAGGCCTGACTGCTGTCCTTTCAAAGCTGTAATTGCGAACTTGGCCCTTGGTTGGTATGTGGTTGTTGAGGCAGTCCTGTTTCTCTCTGGCTTTCTGCTCCTTGCAGAGCTTTCTCCCCTCTCTGCCCAGCCCGACCTCAGGAGAGCCTACAGTATACTTGGTGAAGGCTTCGTACCTTTGATGAGGATGGTGGTGGACTTTCTCTTCCCCGACCTGCTCCAGCCCTGGAGTCCTTGCTGTGTTTTCTGTGCACCCACTGTGTGCCAGGGCAGAGGATGTTGGGATGAAGCCAGGTCTCTGTCTGCCTGGCTCACGGATCTGGGGAGAGCCACCTGTGCATAAAAAGCAACAGCAAGTATGTTAACTGCTGCAAGAAAGTTAGGTACTAAGCTCTGTAGGAACCCAGAAGACCAGCTAACTAATTATTACAACACTATCATATTTTATTTTTTTTATTTTTTTATTGGAGTATAATTGTTTTACAGTGGTGTATTAGTTTCTGCTTTATAACAAAGTGAATCAGTTATACATATACATATGTTCCCATACCTCTTCCCTCTTATGTCTCCCTCCCTACCACCCTCCCTATCCCACCCCTCCAGGCAGTCACAAAGCACCGAGCTGATCTCCCTGTGCCATGCGGCTGCTTCCCACTAGCTATCTACCTTACGTTTGGTAGTGTATATATGTCCATGCCTCTCTCTCACTTTGTCACAGCTTACCCTTCCCCCTCCCCATATCCTCAAGTCCATTCTCTAGTAGGTCTGTGTCTTTATTCCTGTCTTACCCCTAGGTTCTTCATGACATGTTTTTTTTCTTAAATTCCATATATATGTGTTAGCATGCAGTATTTGTCTTTCTCTTTCTGACTTATTTCACTCTGTATGACAGATTCTAGGTCTATCCACCTCACTACAAATAGCTCAATTTCGTTTCCTTTTATGGCTGAGTAATATTCCATTGTATATATGTGCCACATCTTCTTTATCCATTCATCTGATGATGGACACTTAGGTTGTTTCCATCTCCAGGCTATTGTAAATAGAGCTGCAGTGAACATTTTGGTACATGACTCTTTTTGAATTATGGTTTTCTCAGGGTATATGCCCAGTAGTGGGATTGCTGGGTCATACGGTAGTTCTATTTGTAGTTTTTTTAAGGAACCTCCATACTGTTCTCCACAGTGGCTGAATCAATTTACATTCCCACCAACAGTGCAAGAGGGTTCCCTTTTCTCCACACCCTCTCCAGCATTTATTGTTTGTAGATTTTTTGATGATGGCCATTCTGACTGGTGTGAGATGATATCTCATTGTAGTTTTGATTTGCATTTCTCTAATGATTAATGAAGTTGAGCATTCTTTCATGTGTTTGTTGGCAGTCTGTATATCTTCTTTGGAAAAATGTCTATTTAGGTCTTCTGCCCATTTTTGGATTGGGTTGTTAGTTTTTTTGTTATTGAGCTGCATGAGCTGCTTATACATTTTGGAGATTAATCCTTTGTCAGTTGCTTCATTTGCAGATATTTTCTCCCATTCTGAGAGTTGTCTTTTGGTCTTGTTTATGGTTTCCTATGCTGTGTAAAAGCTTTGAAGTTTCATTAGGTCCCATTTGTTTATTTTTGTTTTTATTTCCATTTCTCTGGGAGGTGGGTCAGAAAGGATCTTGCTGTGATTTATGTCATAGAGTGTTCTGCCTATGTCTTCCTCTAAGAGTTTGATAGTTTCTGGCCTTACATTTAGGTCTTTAATCCATTTTGAACTTATTTTTGTATATGGTGTTAGGGAGTGATCTAATCTCATACTTTTACATGTAGCTGTCCAGTTTTCCCAGCACCACTTATTGAAGAGGCTGTCCTTTCTCCACTGTACATTCCTGCCTCCTTTATCAAAGATAAGGTGACCATATGTGCGTGGGTTTATCTCTGGGCTTTCTATCCTGTTCCATTGATCTATCTTTCTGTTTTTGTGCCAGTACCATACTGTCTTGATTACTGTAGCTTTGTAGTATAGTCTGAAGTCAGGGAGCCTGATTCCTCCAGCTCCGTTTTTCGTTCTCAAGATTGCTTTGGCTGTTCGGGGTCTTTTGTGTTTCCATACAAATTGTGAGATTTTTTGTTCTATTTCTGTGAAAAATACCAGTGGTAGTTTGATAGGGATTGCATTGAATCTGTGGATTGCTTTGGGTAGTAGAGTCATTTTCCAATCCAAGAACATGGTATATCTTTCCATCTATTTGTATCATCTTTAATTTCTTTCATCAGTGTCTTATAATTTTCTGCATACAGGACCTTTGTCTCCTTAGGTAGGTTTATTCCTAGATATTTTATTCTTTTTGTTTCAATGGTAAATGGGAGTGTTTTCTTGATTTCACTTTCAGATTTTTCATCATTAGTGTATAGGAATGCCAGAGATTTCTGTGCATTAATTTTGTATCCTGCTACTTTACCAAATTCATTGATTAGCTCTAGTAGTTTTCTGGTAGCATCTTTAGGATTCTCTATGTATAGTATCATGTCATCTGCAAACAGTGACAGCTTTACTTCTTCTTTTCCTATTTGGATTCCTTTTATTTCCTTTTCTTCTCTGATTGTTGTGGCTAAAACTTCCAAAACTATGTTGAATAAGAGTGGTGAGAGTGAGCAACCTTGTCTTGTTCCTGATCTTAGTGGAAATGCTTTCAGTTTTTCACCATTGAGGACGATGTTGGCTGTGGGTTTGTCATATATGGCCTTTATTATGTTGAGGAAAGTTCCCTCTGTGCCTACTTTCTGCAGGGTTTTTATCATAAATGGGTGTTGAATTTTGTCAAAAGCTTTCTCTGCATCTATTGAAATGATCATATGGTTTTTCTCCGTCAGTTTGTTAATATGGTTTATCACATTGATTGTTTTGCGTATATTGAAGAATCCTTGCATTCCTGGAATAAACCCCACTTGATCATGGTGTATGATCCTATTAATGGGCTGTTGTATTCTGTTTGCTAGTATTTTGTTGAGGATTTTTGCATCTGTGTTCATCAGTGATATTTTCCTGTAGTTTTCTTTCCTTGTGACGTCCTTGTCTGGTTTTGGTATCAAGGTGATGGTGGCCTCGTAGAATGAGTTTGGGAGTGTTCCTCCCTCTGCTATATTTTGGAAGAGTTTGAGAAGGATAGGTGTTAGCTCTTCTCTAAATGTTTGATAGAATTCGCCTGTGAAGCCATCTGGTCCTGGGCTTTTGTTTGTTGGAAGATTTTTAATCACAGTTTCAATTTCAATGCTTGTGATTGGTCTGTTCATATTTTCTATTTCTTCCTGATTCAGTCTTGGCAGGTTGTGCATTTCTAAGAATTTGTGCATTTCTTCCAGGTTGTCCATTTTATTGGCATAGATTTGCTTGCAGTAATCTCTCATGACACTGTATTTCTGCAGTGTCAGTTTTTACTTCTCCTTTTTCATTTCTAATTCTATTGATTTGAGTCTTCTCCCTTTTTTTTCTTGATGAGTCTGGCTAATGGTTTATGAATTTTGTTTATCTTCTCAAAGAACCAGCTTTTAGTTTTATTGATTTTTACTATTGTTTCCTTCATTTCTTTTTCATTTATTTCTGATCTGATTTTTATGATTTCTTTCTTTCTGTTGACTTTGGGTTTTGTTCTTCTTTCTCTAATTGCTTTAGGTGCACGGTTAGGTTGTTCGAGATGTTTCCTGTTTCTTAAGGTAGGATTGTATTGCTATAAACTTCTCTCTTAGAACTGCTTTTGCTGCATCCCATAGATTTTGGATCGTCGTGTCTCCATTGTCATTTTTTCTAGGTATTTTTTAATTTCCTCTTTGATTTCTTCAGTGATCACTTCGTTATTAAGTAGTGTATTGTTTAGCCTCCATGTGTTTGTATTTTTTACAGATTTTTTCCTGTAATTGATATCTAGTCTCATAGCGTTGTGGTCGGAAAAGATACTTGAAACAATTTCAATTTTCTTACATTTACCAAGGCTTGACTTATGACCCAAGATATGATCTATCCTGGAGAATGTTCCATGAGCACTTGAGAAAAATGTGTATTCTGTTGTTTTTGGATGGAATGTCTTATAAATATCAATTAAGTCCATCTTGTTTAACGTATCATTTAAAGCTTGTGTTTCCTTATTTATTTTCATTTTGGATGATCTGTCCATTGGTCAAAGTGGGGTGTTAAAGCCCCCTACTATGAATGTGTTACTGTTGATTTCCCCTTTTGTGGCTGTTAGTATTTGCCTTATGTATTGAGGTGCTCCTATGTTGGGTGCATAAATATTTACAATTGTTATATCATCTTCTAGGATCTATCCCTTGATCGTTTTGTAGTGTCCTTCTTTGTCTCTTCTAATAGTCTTTATTTTAAAGTCTATTTTGTCTGATATGAGAATTGCTACTCCAGCTTTCTTTTGGTTTCCATTTGCATGAAATATCTTTTTCCATCCCCTTACTTTCAGTTTGTATGTGTCTCTAGGTCTGAAGTCAGGTCTCTTGTACACAGCAAATATATGGGTCTTGTTTTTGTATCCATTCAGCCAATCTGTGTCTTTTGGTGGGAGCATTTAGTCCATTTACATTTAAGGTAATTATCGATATGTATGTTCCTATTCCCATTGTGTTAATTGTTTTGGGTTCGCTATTGTAGGCCTTTTCCTTCTCTCGTGTTTCTTGCCTAGAGAAGTTCCTTTAGCAGTTGTTGTAAAGCTGGTTTGGTGGTGCTGAACCCTCTCAGCTTTTGCTTGTCTGTAAAGGTTTTAATTTCTCCATCAAATCTGAATGAGATCCTTGCTGGGTAAAGTCATCTTGGTTGCAGGTTTTTCTCCTTCATCACTTTCAATATGTCCTGCCAGTCCCTTCTGGCTTGCAGAGTTTCTGCTGAAAGATCAGCTGTTAACCTTATGGGGATTCCCTTGTGTGTTATTTGTTGTTTTTCCCTTGCTGCTTTTAATATGGTTTCTTTGTATTTAATTTTTGACAGTTTGGTTAATATGTGTCTTGGCATATTTCTCCTTGGATTTATCCTATATGGGACTCTCTGTGCTTCCTGGACTTGATTAACTATTTCCTTTCGCATATTAGGGAAGTTTTCAACTATAATCTCTTCAAATATTTTCTCAGTCCCTTTCTTATTCTCTTCTTCTTCTGGAACCCCTATAATTTGAATGTTGGTGCGTTTGATGTTGTCCCAGAGGTCTCTGAGACTGTCCTCAGTTCTTTTCATTCTTTCTTCTTTATTCTGCTCTGCTGTAGTTATTTCCACTATTTTATCTTCCAGGTCACTTATCCGTTCTTCTGCCTCAGTTATTCTGCTATTGTTCCCATCTATTTTTAATTTCATTTATTGTGTTGTTCATCATCGTTTGTTTCATCTTTAGTTCTTCTAGGTCCTTGTTAAACGTTTCTTGCATTTTGTCTATTCTATTTCCAAGATTTTGGATCATCTTTACTATCATTATTCTGAATTCTTTTTCAGGTAGACTGCCTATTTCCTCTTCATTTGTTAGGTCTGGTGGGTTTTTATCTTGCTCCTTCATCTGCTGTGTGTTTTTCTGTCTTCTCATTTTGCTTATCTTACTGTGTTTGTGGTCTCCTTTTTGCAGGCTGTAGGTTCGTAGTTCCCGTTGTATTTGGTGTCTGTCCCCAGTGGCTAAGGTTGGTTCAGTGGGTTGTGTAGGCTTACTGGTGTAGGGGACTAGTGCCTGTGTTCTGGTGGATGAGGCTGGATCTTGTCTTTCTGGTGGGCAATTCCACGTCTGGTGGTGTGTTTTGGGGTGTCTGTGGACTTACTATGATTTTAGGCAGCCTCTCTGCTAATGGGTGGGGTTGTGTTCCTGTTTTGCTAGTTGTTTGGCATAGGATGTCCAGCACTGTAGCTTGCTGGTCGTTGAGTGAAGCTGGGTGCTGGTGTTGAGATGGAGATCTCTGGGAGATTTTCGCCATTTGATATTATGTGGAGCTGGGAGGTCTCTTGTTGACCAGTGTCCTGAAGTTGGCTCTCCCACCTCAGAGGCACAGCACTGACTCCTGGCTGCATCACCAAGAGCCTTTCATCCACACGGCTCAGAATAAAAGGGAGAAAAAGTAGAAAGAAAGAATTAGTAGATGTAGAAAGAAGGAAAGAAAGAAAGGAGCGAGGGAGGGAGGGAGGGAGGAAGGAGGAAGGGAAGGAAGGAAAAAAAGAAAGAAAGAAAGAAAGAAGATAAAGTAAAATAAAATAAAATAAAAAATAATTATTAAGAAAAAAAATAACAGAAGGATAGAACCCTACAACAAATGGTGGAAGCAAAGCTCTACAGACATAATCTCACACAGAAGCATACACATACACACTCACAAAAAGAGGAAAAGGGTAAAAAATCATAAATCTTGCTCTCAAAGTCCACCTCCTCCATTTGGGATGATTCGTTGTCTATTCATGTATTGCACAGATGCAGGTACATCAAGTTGATTGTGGAGCTTTAATCCGCTGCTTCTGAGGCTGCTGGGAGAGATTTCCCTTTCTCTTATTTGTTCTCACAGCTCCCAGGGGCTCAGCTTTGGACTTGGCCCCGCCTCTGCGTGTAGGTCACCGGAGGCTGTCTGTTCTTCGCTCAGACCGGGGGGGGTGAGGGGGGGGGGGGTTAAAGGAGCTGCTGATTCTGGGGCTCTGGCTCACTCAGGCCGGGGGGGAGGGAGGGGCACGGAGTGCGGGGTGGGCCTGCGGCGGCAGAGGCTGGCGTGAAGTTGCACGAGCCTGAGGCGTGCCGTGCGTTCTCCTGGGTAAGTTGTACCTGGATCCCAGGACCCTGGCAGTGGCGGGCTGCACAGGCTCCCGGGAGGGGAGCTGTGGAGAGTGACCTGTGCTCGCACACAGGCTTCTTGGTGGCGGCGGCAGCGGCCTTAGCGTCTTATACCCGTCTCTGCGGTCCGCGCTGATAGCCGCGGCTCGCGCCCGTCTCTGGAGCTCCTTTAAGCAGCGCTCCTAATCCCCTCTCCTCGCGCACCAGGAAACAAAGAGGGAAGAACAAGTCTCTTGCCTCTTCGGCAGCTCCAGGCTTTTCCCGGACTCCCTCCCGGCTAGCCGTGGCGCACTAGCACCCTGCAGGCTGTGTTCACGCTGCCAACCCCAGTCCTCTCCCTTTGCTCTGACCGAAGCCCGAGCCTCAGCTCCCAGCCCCGCCCTCCCCGGCGGGGGAGCAGAGAAGCCTCTCGGGCTGGTGAGTGCTGGTCGACACCGATCCTCTGTGTGGGAATCTCCCCGCTTTGCCCTCCGCACCCCTGTTGCTGTGCTCTCCTCCGCGGCTCCAAAGCTTACCCCCTCCGCCACCCGTAGTCTCCGCCCGCGAAGGGGCTTGTAGTGTGTGAAAACGTTTCCTCCTTCACGGCTCCCTCGCAGAGGTGCAGGTACCGTCCCTATCCTTTTGTCTCTGTTTATTCTTTTTTCTTTTGCCCTACGCAGGTACGTGGGGAGTTTCTTGCCTTTTGGGAGGTCTGAGGTCTTCTGCCAGCGTTCAGTAGGTGTTCTGTAGGAGTTGTTCCACGTGTAGTTGTATTTCTGGTGTATCTGTGGGGAGGAAGGTGATCTCCGCATCTTACTCTTCCGCCGTTTTCCCGGAAGCCCCCTATCATGTTTTAAAAGCTATGTTTTAATTGAGTTAATATAGTATTATCTTATCATGCAAAATCTATAGCTTTTGAAACCTGTAGCAACCAAAAATTTCTGATCGACTGATATCCACAAATCAAAGGGAATTAGTGTAATCCCTTGTTGTATTTTTGACAATGAGATGGGTCCCAAAGGCGTTCATAATGTGTCCATGTGAAGCAGAATCAAGTTATATATATAGAAGATGCCAGGCAGCTGAGCTCATAGGCTGTGTAAGGGGCTTAGATACTAAATTGAACAGAGGTGGTGTTTGGATGAGTTCAGCCAGGAAGTGAACTAATTTACTCCTAGTTTCCACTCTAAACTTAATAAACAAGGAAGTGAAAGTACGGAAATGATCTCAAAGAAGCAGAATGTTTAGAACCACACATTTATAAACAGTTCAAGTTAATCCTCAGTCTGAGATCCTCAGTATCCCCCAGAACGCTGAGTCACCCGGCATTGCTTATAGCAAGCATTTTGGCTTTATTTCTACTATAACTTATTCTGTTACCCAGGAGATGGTTCCATCTTTCCATCAGAAACTTCCGCCACAGTGTTGGAATGTTTAAGTATCTTATGTCAGAGTAAAAAAGACAGGTGGACCAATCCCTTTTATAATAGCCATCTGCTGGGCATTTCAACAGGTGTTTCATGTATGTTACCTTATTTTGCCCTCAAAACTACTATGATGTAGGTATTGATCTTCCCATTTTACAGATGAGGAAACAGGCCCAGAGTCCAGTTAAGTAACATACTCGAGAGTAACACAATTTGTAAGCGGAGGAGCTGGGATTTTGAGCCTTGTCTCTTTGTAGACAAACCTACCCTCCATGCGTTACCCTCCACTTTCCTACTCTCAAGCCCAGCAGAGGGACGTTCTGGCTCCCTCGTCCCTTTTTTCCCCTCACTGCTTTGATTATATAAGCCTGCAGTTAGATGTTTAGCTATCAAGACTCAAGCAAAATCTTTAAGCAGAATGCTGAGTGAGTGTAAACTTAGCAGCTATAGCGTTTCCCAAGATGAGTGGAAATTACTGAACCATGGGGCAAAGAGAGTGAGAAGTCCATTGTAGGGTTGCTGTTGGTGGTGTTTATTTTGCTTTTCAGCTCTTAATTTCCATGAAAGTGGAGAATCTGAGATTACATGTTTCCCTTTTTTCCTTTAAGCATGTGTATGCCTATGAGGAGGAAGAAGGGCCATGGCGGGGGGTAGGTGGTCAGAGGGGCCATTTATTAAGTTGTTTTGAACTGGAATGTCTCTGCTAAAAACCTGTTACACCATCTTCAGCTTCCTTGTATTTTAGATTTTTAAAGCACTTCTGGGGATAAAAAAAAGGAAATTGGATTGTCTTATGTTAAGTTAAAATCCTGTCTGTCTAATAGTGTACAGTATATTCTCTGGAAATATTGCATTTTGACAGCATAAGCGATTACAAAAAAAATCAATAATTGGAGAACATTTGAAGAGTCATCTAAGCTTTTGCACGAGAAGCAATTAGTATGGATTGATTTACTGTTATTTATTGTGATGAGATAATTGCCTCAACATAAGGCATTTTGGAACTTGTGGTACTCCATGGTTTTAAAACATTTATTCTTTTAAATTGTTTAATTTGTCTCGGGCCTTATTTTACAACAGAGGTGACTTTGTGCTTGGTGAAATATATGAAGACCTGGCTTTTTTCTCTCTGGATCCTTGGCCCCAAGCTTGGATTTGTCCCTGTTGTGGCCAACCCAGGAATGAAGTTCCAACCTTGTGCTCTCAGGCTTATAATCCTGAAGAGACAGGGCCAAAAACAAAAAACAAACAAACAAAAAAAACCAAATTACAAAACTCTTCTCTTCTGCATAGATGGTGCAGGGCAGCTTTGCCTGAAGGCTTGGGTTGTAGACCACAGGGTCACCAGTGGGACAAGGAGACGGGGTGTTCCTCTCATTCACACGGACAGCATTGCTTTGAAAGCTTTGGCACAAACCTGTTTAAGGGCTGAGCCCGAGGAACGTGAGTCCGTGGACGTCCACTTGCCCCCGGCCCTCCTTGGGATGCAGGTCCTTTCCTTTCTGGTGTGTGTCTCTTTGCTTCTGCCCCTGTGTCCCTTTTCTCCTTGTCGGTCCCCTGTGACTGTGCATCTTTTGGCTCTTGGTATGTATGTGTGTATGTGTATGTGTGTGTATGTATGTGTATGTATGTGTGTATGTGTATGTCAGGTTGGGGCTTAGTTTACCCGTCCCCCCACTTGGTTCTGCGTGTGCGTCGTTCACATCTACCTCTGAGCCCCGGCTAGAGGAGGAGGTGAGGGAGCCAGGATTCCAGACGCAGATGCTCTTTAGGAATTTCCCGTATCGGCATCACCGTGTGTCTTCTAATTTACAGTCTCCGTCCTTCTTCCTATGAATATGCATGTTTTTCTTTTTGAGTGGCTCACTTCCCAGCCCAGAGGTACAGATCCAGTCTCTTGGCAGTTGACCTGGCCCCAGTATGTTTTTCTCTTGCTACAGGGTGAGGGGCCTGCATGTGGCTCTGCTGAAAGGGCTCTCGGAGCAGCTGTGGGGATGCACTCTGTAAATCTGCGAAACATGTCAGTCTCCCAGCCCATGTCATCATCCAGAACATTCTCAAAGGGCCACTAGCTTTGCTGGATGACCCTGTGCGGGTAATGGGACTTGGCAGTTCACAAATCCAATGCGATGACATTTCTCTGAGTGGAAAAGAAGTTTCTCGTGGGCGCCTTTACCACTGAGTAGGGAGATTTTGAAGCCAGCGGCCAATCAGTCGGGGTTTTTGTTTTGCATGGTTTGTTCTGCGAGTCTCTGGTACCCACTGCTCTCTGTTGGCTACAGTGGGCGACTCAGCAGAAGTGTAAGGTGTGTGGCTCAGGGGGACGTGGTCTACCTGGGGGATGGAGGATGGCATAAGGTGGGATTTTCCAGAGTGTGTTCCTTAGACCACTGGTTCTGTGGGACGTTACAGGCATTGTGTGGAGGGGCGCAGTGTGCGGTGATTCGCAAACTTACCTCACCACAGAACCCCTTCCTCCCTTTTCTTCCCCCCAGTGTTCCCTCCCAGCACTTAGGTTTCGTGAAACAACTTGGGAAATGCTGGTTATCGGACAATCAAAGAGTAGAAAAAAATAGCGTATCGAACCCCACATCTGTCTGCCGTGCAGTGGCCTCTGGTCACCCAAGTTAGAGCCCACACCCTGCAGACCACAGGTGGCTGCCCAGCCCGCTGCGCGCCGCGCGTCCTCGCTTGGCCTCACCCCTGCCCTCCCCTCTTCTTGTTGCCCTTCTCCCAGAAAGCCACGCGAGTCTCCCTCCTCTTTCTGGTCTTGGTTCAAATGCTTTATTTTTTCCGCACTGTCTGATGACATCTGGCAGATTGTGTAGTTCCTTGTTTATGATGCTGGAATGTGCATCCTGTGGGAGCACTTTTAGCTTTTGTTCTAGTCTCAGCAGGGAGGCAACACTTAATAAACACCTGTCGCGTGAACAAATGAGTAAGTGAATAGAGTCTATAGAACTTTAGTGACTTAGGGTGATCCTGGAAGTCATCTAGGTGGAGGTGGGCCTCTGGGCTCCTTGGAAGGCTTGTAGTCACAAGGACACGGGGTTCAGCGGCTCTTCATCACTGGGCCCTACTTGCCCTGCACTCTGCTCTCAGTTCACTGTGTGGCCTTTCGCTCTCGGCACTTCGTCCCTCAGTAGCGAGGGGCAGTGAGGTTAAAGTGAGAAAAGGCACATGTAATCAAGCGTGGTCCCAAGGTCATGGGGTTCTGTAGATTCACCCAGTGCTGTTGACCTCCTGCTGGGAGTCAGGCACTGCATGGGGTGGATGCCCAGTGCAGCCCACCAGGAGCTGTTCTCTTAGCAAAGAGCAGATTTAATATCTGGAAGCGTATTGTTTTCTTATGTCAGGCGTAGTGAGCCTCGCTTCATTATTGTGTTATGTTCGACATACATCTCAGAGGAGATTCCTGTCCAAGGGAGTGTGGGTAATCTTCTTCTGGTGTGTTCCTTAAAAATCTGTGGAAATGTAGACATGATGGACTTCAGTATGGCAGTGCTGTTAACTGTCTAACCTGCAGTTTTAGAGGTAGTGGTGGGTAGCAGGCAACCCCGTGGGCTGTCCAGATGGGGGGCTGTGCAGAGCCAGGTCCCCAAGGGGGGAATAGGGAGACAAGGGGAAGAAAAGTGAGTAGTTTGTGTACCAGAACTTTATGTGCTGGAAATACTACTATGAAAACAGTACTATCTTGTTGATCCTGTTAATTGGAAACACAAAGTCATTTGCAAAGCTGAAAATATACCATAATAGGGAGAACTGCAGAAATCATCCGTCTGATCTTTCCATGGGGGAGATTGTTGCTGAAGTGGGGCTTGTTGGCGGGGGGCCTTGCAGTCAGTACACCAGCGGCCAAGGGGAGTGGCACGTGGGCTTTGGGGCCCAGACAGACTTTGGCTCACACCCAGCTTTCCTGGTGACTGTATGACCTTCAGCAAGCCGCTTATCCTCCCAGGGACTCTGCATCCTCACCTGGGAAGTGGGAATTGAGGTTTCTTCTCAAGGTGGTCGTGAGGCCTGCGGTAGGGACTCAGGGTTCACGGTCATTGTCACCAGTGCACTCTGGCTCCCCTCCTTGATCTGGCCTTCCCCCTGTGCTCCACATGTAAACATGGACATCCTCAAATCCCACATGCAAGTACGCAGGCCAGAAGGAATGCCCCTCCCCTCCCCTTCCGTTTCTCTCTTTCTTTCTTTCTTTTTCTTTTTCATAAGGCAGTTTGCCCTGAGTTTCTGTGTCTGAACTGTCAATGATAATAATCTGATAGCGTCTCCACGAGGGCTGCTCTCTTTACGTTACCGCTACTCCTTGTGCTAAAATGAGGAAACATGCCTGGAGTTGCACAGCTGTGAAGCTCTAGATCCCCGCCTGAGCCCAGGTCTCTTTGCCCCCCCAAAACCCCTGCCACTCAAAGTTTGTGCGAAATATTCTGGACCACAGAGCTCTCCATGCCCAACGGTGGGGAAGCATCTGTTCTGATTGTTTCTTTCCAGAAATAAAATCCAGGTAAGACAGTTAGAAAAAGCTGTCACACTTCATCCTGTCCTTTCCAGGCTCTGATGAGATGAAACTGCCTCGTAAGTCTCAGACATAACTGAATTCAGTCTCTGAGGGAGGGGAGCCCTGAATTAACAGTGCTCGAGAACCCCGGGTCCTGCCCTGCCCCCAGCCCAGCTGCACGCTTCTCAGGGTGACTTGGTGCTAGCTTGCATTTGAGGGAATTGATGGCCACCTCAGACATTTATGAAAAAAAATTCCATCTTCCTGTCGGGTTTTCTCAGCTGCAGAAGCGCGGCTGTAAATCTTACCGGTGTTCTACAGCCCAGGCCCCAGGGAAGTGCTTGCATAATCCAGGACCGTCTCTCTCCACCGTGTAACTTGATTTAAGTTTGGCGATGCCAGTGTTATGGTTAATATTTCCTCCAGGCCTGTGACCAGGTCTCTCTTTAGAGAGACACCCCGACTGCAGTCTTCTTCTTGGACATTTTGGGTTATGAAGGGCAGATATGCTAGAACCCAGTTCTAGTATCAACGTGATTTTTGTCACACCGAGGAAAGAAAATAAGGGTAAAGGTAGCTTTACATGTCAGGGTATAAGTGCCTTTGCCATTGTTGTTATTAACGTTACTAATGGCTGCCACTCGTTGGGTGCCATGTCATTCAAGGCATTTGATCTAAGTTACCTGTAATCCTCAAAAACCTTGTGAGGAGAGGTTTTTTTTTTTTTTGGTCACATATTTACCTATTTAATCAACCATTTCTTTTTTTACTTCTCTTGTTATGAAATAGAATGTACCTCCAGAATATTGCATATGCACGAGTATGTGGTGTGATGAATGATTATGACATGAACATTCATGTCCCACTGCCGAGAAATGGACCACTGCCAGTCCTCAGAGCCCTTTCATGGGGTCTTCCTGAGCCCACCCCCTTCCTCTATCCAGAGGTGACCTTTATCCTGACTTTGCTGAGAATTACTTTTTGGTTTCCTTTGTAGTTGTAGGTCTACCATCCATTTGTACATCCCTACACAAACTAACTTAGCATTGCATGTTTTTGAACTTTATATTATCTGTATATCTGTATGTGGGCATATATCTATATATATGGATTCATATATGGAATTTATTATATTCTTTTTTCTCAACTTGGCTTCTTTACTGAGCGTTATGTTGGTGAGACTGCATGTCTCCATCCTTCATCCATCCTCTGTGGCATCGTACTCCCCAGTGGGACACAGCACCTGTTGTGCAACCCTTGTGGGAGTGTTCATGTGCTCAGCTCATCCATTTAGTCGTAGGTGGACAGTGGGGCTGTTTCTGTTGTGTTGCTGTTACAAGCTTTGCTGCTGTGCACTGTCTGTGTGCATGTCCTGGTGTGCTCATCTACGAGATTCTCCGGGGTGAACACAACTGCAGAGGACTTGCAGGCCGTGGGCACCTCTTCAGCTTTACGAGGTGATACCCAACCATTTTCCACAGTGGTTGCACCAGGTTACACCAGCAGTAGAGGTGCATGGCCTGGAGCCTCTGTTGCTCCATGTCCCAGGGTGAATGTTCAGGGTGGCCAACCTCCTGGGCCTGCACGGGCCTCTCTGTGTGGCTTTATTTTCATTCTCACAGTGGTTAACGGAATTGAGCCCCTTTTCATATGTTTTTTGGCCATTTGTATTTATTTCTCGTTCCTTTTTTTAAAAAAAATATTGTTCAAATATTTTCTCATTTTTTCTATTGAGTGGTTTTGCTTTCTTATTTGTTTTCAGGAATTCTTTATATATCGGGGGTGTGGGTCATTTTTTTGGTTACGTGTCGTGAATGCAGTCTCTCGTGCTGTGGCTTTTCTTTCCCCACACCCTATGTAATGTCTTTTACAGTTGTTAAATTTAATGTCGTTTGAAGAAACGTCCTATCCAGAGTTTTAGTTTTAGTTGTTGTTGGGAGGCTTACAGGAGTCAGTAACAGAAAGAGGAAGGTGGTTTGTCCTTTCTCCTTTAGCCACATGGGTGTAGTAGGGAGCCCACCTGTGCGGGACTGGCCTGGCTGCCGAGGGAGCACAGGTGAGCCTCGCTGGGACAGACTCTGCTCTCCGGGTGCTGTAGCCTGGAGCGGGTCGGGGAGGGGGGTGCTGGACCTCCAGAGAACAGTTACGCCGCAGCAGGATTCATGCCGCCGGGTTTTCCTAGGTGCTGAGGGGCACGTGGGAAGGAAAAGTCACATCTTCCCAGGAGTTAGGGAAGGTTTCAGAGGCGAAGGTGCAGGGAGTAGCCTGTGAGCTAAGACTTTTGCAGAATGAATGATAGCTTGTCTGGTGAACGTTTCCAGACAAAGCATAGACATGTTTAGTGACTTGGGGATAAAGAAAAAGTTGAACTCATCCAGTTGGGCTGAAATCTGTGAAGCACAATAGTGTTGTTTCCTTTCAAAGCAAAGAGGCGCATTGTTTTAAGTGGGGGGAGGGTGGGTATATTCGCTGGTATAATCCGGTGATTCATGCTTTGGGGATCCAGGACTGGAGGCTTTGCTTCGAATGAATGGATCAGTGCTGAATCTAACTGGACCAGCCTGCTCCTTCGGATGATGGACTGATCTGCACTGTCATGACATGTTTCGCTGAGACAGCCACATCCCCTTCTTGTCTTGGCTCGTGCAGTATTAGAATCAATCGGTTCTTTCTCGAGGTTACTGAGAAAAAGAGAGATGGAGCCTGATGCAAGGAGCTCAAGTAGAAGGGGGCGCCACATCAGAGGGCAGGGATGAATGCCTCATACAGCAGTCTGGAGGCCTGCCGAGGGACAGGGGCAGCTCACCTGGGCCCCAGAAGTTGTCCTGGAGGTTTTAGCCAGGTAGAGGAGGGCAGGTGGGGGTGTTGCTGAGAAAAAGGAGCAGCCTGACAGCGTGAGGAGAAGCAGAGGAGAGACATGGAGGAGGCCCTGGGCGGTACCTGGCCCGGAGCCTGGCTCACCTTGCGAGAGAGGCGTGGCAGGTGAGGCCATCTGGGGCTCTGTACACACGTCAACACCGAGGTCTCCCTCTGGTGCGGAGCTGCCACTTTCTAATAGCCTGGCTTCTACCAAGCAGCGTCTAAATTGTCTCGTACCAACCAGCCCACTTAATTTAGGTTGTAACGATTATATAATCTTTTCCAGCATTTTGGATCCAAATGCATCTGAATACCAGTTAGACTTGTGGTTTATCTCCTTCTTTATCTCTGTCTCTCCATTGACCGGGTTGTTAAACTAAGGCTATGAAATCATGACTCGTGGCCGTAAGTTTTACCCACAGGTCGTCTGGAACCTTCTCCCTTGCCATTATGCTTCCCCATCCTCTTCAGAGAGCATCAGGCCCATCACAGAGGGAGAGGCTCACATTCTGGTCTCTGAGCCTGTGGATGTAGTTATAGGACCGTGATGCTGCATGTGGTTCCACACAGTGGCCCGCAGGGTCCTGCCAGGTGAGAGCCTTCCTGCTTGCTGTGGACGGAAGCCAGCAGGGCGCCCTCTCCTTCTACCAGAAAGCCATCCTGTGCTCTGTGATTGGTTACCGATGTCACGACCTTGGACATCACCTCCTCACCAGCTTCTCATCTGTTTTAAACATTCCTCTGAGTCCGTCTCTTGACGCCCATGGGAGATTGCATTAGCCTGTCTCGTGTAGTTCGATGTCTTCTCATCAGGTTTGTCAGAGCCCGATTTCACAGGTGAGATAGGACTTCCTGTCCTCTGCTGTTTTCTTTCTTTCTGTCTGAAGAACCAGAACAGCAAATCCTCAAATTGGGACAAAGTGTATTTTACTTGCTTTCTTGACGTAAGTCTGAGAAGTTAGAGTTCCAGCCTCCACAAGTTCAATTGTACTTTTTCTTTCAACTCAAATGGTTGGTTGTCAGTGTACGTTTTGAGGAGGATCCTTTGATGCGCCTTTTGAAAAAGGCATATCGTTTGCATTGTTGAAATGTCACTGACACCTGACCTCAGATCCAGCTTCTGCCCCTGCCTTCTTCCCATGACGTGGCCTTTGTTCTTAGCATGTTCCTGAAACCAGCTCTTTTCAGTCAGGCCACAAGCCCACCTCCCCGATGGCCAGTCCCTGTGGTCACTTTTTAGGCCTTATCGGATTTCTTAGTGCACTTGACTCTGTCACCCCCTCCCTCCATGAAGGACATTCGTCTCCAGACACCCCTGATTCTTCTGCCTGCTGCCATTCTTTCTTGTCCTTCCTCACGAGCTCCTCTCTTGCTGTTCCTGTGTTCCCGGGTGCTGTTCTAAGGCCACTTGTCTTATCACTTTGCACACTCACCGACAATGGGTGTGTTCTGTCCTAGGGCACTCTCTGGCTGCCCGTGCTCACATCTGTACCTCTAGCCCAGAACTGTCCTCTGAACTTCAGACTCCGAACACCTTATATCTTCAAATGCTTTCTGGACCTGCCCTCCTGGATGTCCAGGGCTCTGCGTCCTCCCTCTTTCTCTCCGTATCTGTAGAACTTCCTCCACGGCTGCCCGGATACCTTCCTCCTGTGTCATCCGCGCTGGAAACTTGGGAGTCATCCTGAGGCTCTCTGTCTCTGTCTTCTCACACTGCATCTCCATCTTCAGGTCGGCTGATCTTTCCTCCTCCATCTCTCTTAAACTCCCTCTTCCTTTCCCATTTTTTTTGTTCCACTCTCTCATTTTAGGCCTCTAGATCTTTTGTCTACACCCCTGTAGCAACTGGACAGTTGATTCCCTGCCTTCAGTCTTGTTCCTTTCCACCCTCTGTTAATTTCCAGAGTGAACACTGTGAAGTTGGCATGTCACCCCCTGCTCGATACCCACTGGAAACCCCATCTCCTAAAAACCTCATTTCCTGATTCAGCGCACGTCCCACTGTGACCTGGCTGTGTCTGCCCTCTTCTTGGCTTCCACCCATCCCTGCCTCGTCCCTGCCCCCCAGGAACGGCCAGCATTCCTCCCAGCTCACCGTGGCGGTCCTCATGTGTAGAAGTTGATGGTGAGATGTGGGCTGCCTTATATCTAGAAAATCCCAGCAAACCAAACCATGCCCCTCCCAGGGAAGATAGATGTTCAGGAAATGACAGACGGGGAGTCACATCATCTCTTCATTGCTGGCTGGTCTTGGGCCCCAAATCCAGTGCAGACCAAGTGGTCAGGCTGGGAGACTGAAACTTTGGGCAAATTCCTTAGCCCTTTTACATGTCAGTTTCTTATCTGTAAAATGGAGATAACAGTTGTACCTGCCACATGAGGAGGTTGTGAGATTTCCAGGAACTAATCCATGCAGAACTTAGAACTCTCTGGCATATGATAGCTATCAGTGAAGGTGAGCTAAAATAGTTATTATGTTAGGTCACGTTACTTAACAAATCTAGTGCAACACTGCGTTGTAGGCATGACAGCGGGTTTCTGCCTTGTTTTCGATCCACTTTCTTTTTGAATGTTCTGTCTCACATGCACTACGGGACTATAGCCTGCATATATTTTCCTCATAACTCTTGGCTGGATTCTGGCCTGAGAGCTCTCGATAAATAACTTCCCTTTGAGATGTAGCGTCCTATGCTATCTGCAAGTAATTAGACTTAGGAAACAAGTTTTGTGATCTAGTTTGCCTAGATGACATTTAATCTTTGCAGTTGATATGTTAAGTCCCCACACTCTTGTGTATTCAGGGGATCACGAATCTCTCATTCATTTACTATGTCCCCAGGGTGAGAGAACAATGTCTGACTCATAGCAGGAGGTCAGTAAATACATGCTCCATAAGCGAAATCCCAAGATGTGCACTGTTAATAATGCAGTCAGACTCTATGCCTGGCATTGGGTGGGTACAGGGGCGTCATCCACGCTTTTCTTTGCCTATGTCTCCTGCGCTACAGCGACGGCCCCAGCAGAACTCCCTGCTGGAACGTGGCAGTGCCCCACAAGTTCAAACTTGTTTGGCGTGAAAGGCCCAGATGCGGCTCAGCTGCACCTTTTAAAGAGAGAGGGTCCTAAGAAGAAGCTTGGTGGGGATTGATTTCGTGTGAAAGGTGATGGCGGCTTCAAGCGAGTAGAAGAGAACGGGAAGGTTTATCCTCCTAAACCCCTGGAGCCATTCAGCAGTGCAAGGGGCCAGGGGTCTGACCTCCCTGCCTCTAACAAAGGCTGAGATCACAGACTGTCAGAGGCTGCAGAAGGCTGTTTTGTCACGGAGGGAGGCTTGGTCAATGTCAGTCTTTGAAAGTGTCCCTTTTAACTTTAAGAATTGAAGATTTTCATAGAGATCAGTGGGTTAGAAACTGATTTCTCATTTGGGCTCACCTCTATATTTTTTGGCCTGTCTGCTGACGTTTTGGCCATTCTTCTTTTCATTAGCAGTTCTACCAAGGAGCAGGCGTGGGGAATTAAAGGAGTAGCAACTCTCATGAGGCAGTTTATCCGCTTTGCTAGAAGAAGAATGGAATTGGCTCTCAAGCCTGAAGTTAGGTTTGTAGGACCATTTCTCATTTTAATTGCCTCTTCCTGCCTCTGTGTTCACTGACTACCCAGCACCGGCAGGGGAGCGTTTTTTGGTGGTTCTTTTTGATTTCTATGCAAATGCTAATATTTGCAAAATAATTTAATAGAACTTGCTTTTATGGAGCTGAAAGCACTTAAGAAGGTTTTAGCTTTTATTTTAACTTTGCAGATAATCATATGTTGGCATTTTAGGTCTCTTATTCTCTGCCCAGTAGATAGGTGAGAAGCCTGGCTAATTTTTGCCTTCGTTCCAGGTCCTTTTGTTTAATAAGCCCTCATAGGCCAAACCACGGGTTTCTTCTCCATGAAGGACGGAAAGTGGCACGTGCAGTGTAGCACAAAGCATCCGGTGACCACGGTGTGGCCTTGACGGAGGGTGGGGTCCCTGGGGAAGGGTTCAGAGCAGGTTGGCTCACCAGAGAACACCCGCCCTCCCCCGCCCCCCCCCCCCCCCCCCCAGTCTTGCTGTCTGAGAACTGCTCTCCTGGGAGTCACAGCATTTCCCTTACAGGCCAGGTCAGCACTTTCTCTGTGCTGGAGTGATAGATGAGAGGGGCGAGGGGAGGGCTCTGGACACGTGTCTGAGGAAGCCTGGGCAGACTCGGTAGTTGGTTGGGTGGGAAGAGAGAAGGAAAAGTCTAGGGTGACGACCAGGTTTCTGTCTTTGCATGAATAGCTGATTCTGCAGAAAGATCGTGAGTCTGAAATTTTGTGTGTTTATTTTGAGGTGCTTCCAGAGCATCCCTGTAGAGATACCTGGAAGACAGTTGAAAATTCCTATCTGTGGTTTGGGAGCCATCACAACTGGATATATCAGCATGTAAAAGTGACCATTGGGACCACAGTGGAAGAACAAAACAGACCCCAGGGCAGAACCTTAGAGAAAGTCAGCATTTCACCTCAGGCCTGGGAAGCAGATCTAGGAAAATAACCCGAGAAAGTTCAGAGCGAGAAAGAGAACCTGGTGATACAGTGCTGTCACCATGTAACGTGTCACGGTGGGAGGTGGCAGCCAGTGGAAGGAGGTGGGGAAGGAGGGGGGCGAGGTCTGCAGAGGGAGACCGGGCTGTACCCGCAGGAGTGGTTTGCCTGGGAGATCTGGGGGGCCTGAGAGAGGAAGGGGATGGTATGGAGGCGGCAGGCAGGACCGCGCTTCGAGAGCGTGGGGTGGGAGGTGGCCTGCAAGCAGGGAGTAGAGCGATTTAAACAGGGCCCAGGTAGATGGCTTTTCTTGTCATTTTCTTCCCTTCCTCCATCTCTTTCTTTCTCTCGATGGGGAGACTTCAGCACATCTGTAGGCTTGAAGAACCATGGAAAGAGAGGGGCCGATTGGAGTGTCAAAGAGAGGACTTTTCCCGTAGTCGGTGCATCCCGCTTCAGAGATGCACGGTTCTGCTTTAGCTCTTCCAGGTGGCAGTGGAGGAATATTGATGACTTGGACAGTTGAGAAGGCGAGGTGGATCTGAGGTCTCACCAGACACAGTGGTGCATCAGCTCCCACAGACATAGTAAGGGTCGTGTAAAATTGCTAAAACAGTAAATGTAAAATCGTAAAAACAGTAGGAGCTTTCTGTGGCATCTTAGATACCCGTTTATGTTGGATCACTTAACTCTCCCCGCAGCCTCACCAGGTAGTGGCATCATCCCCTTTGAATTGATGAGAGGCTCAAAGCTTAGAGGAGTCTCACTACTTGTCTGAAGTTCCACGGCTAGGCCGTGCTGGGGGTCAGTTGAACGTGCCGCATCTGAGTCCCCTGCTGTCCTGTGGGCCGCTCTGTGCTCTTCCGTTCCCGCTGGGCCAGGAAGCTGCTTGTGTCACCAGACAGGCCCTGAATGCAAAACTGGGATTTCCATAGCCCTGTGCTGTATAGCTGTGTAGCACATGGCTCAGAGGGACACTTGATTTTGTCCTGACCAGGAGTAAGGGCCTGGGAAGGACGAGGATCCGGTTGTCCATCCATCGCCTGGCCGGTGGATGGGTCTCAGTGGGCCTCCCAATAGACCTGAGCAGGTGCCTCTTCCCCTCATCACTCTCTGCATTCCCCGAAGCAGTTGCAAGTTGGCGGATAAGACTGCACGAACGACCCGTTGGTGCCCTGATCCTAAAAGAGCCTTGTCTTGCCCAGGTGGGGGTGTTGGAAATAGATTTTATCAGGCAGGTTTCCCTAAGGGGGGACAGTGATGTATATACGTGGTGCTTGCAGGTAAATGCTGTGGAGGAGTCCATTTAGTTAAAGAAGCAGGAGCATCAGGGAAGTAATGGTAAGGGGAGATGCTTGAATGGCATTCACTTAAAAAAAAAAAAGAAAAGAAAAGTGATAGATTCCTGGGTTGCTTTTTGTTATTTTCTTCTTAAACAAGAACTATAAATCTGGGTGGACAGCAAAGAAAAGAAATCAGAGCAGCCTCATTTAGCAGAGACCCCTCTGACCCTGACGACCCCTGCCAGGTGACTTGGACGGTCCCTGCAGAGGCAGGACTCAGCCGCCCCAGGTTGGCTCTTTTCCTGGAGCATTTCCCAGCAGGCGGCTTGCCCCTCCCAGGCCTTCCAGGAAGCAGATGCTCCCAGGTGGGAGAGTCGTGGAGGAGGACTGCGGGGTGGGTGGGTGGGAGGGTGGTGGGGGAGCTGGAGCTCGATCGCACAGGGCTGGCCTGGCCCTAACCCTCCTCCTTGTCGCTGCAGCCTTTCCGCTGCGCCCATTGCCACTACTCATGCAACATCTCGGGCTCCCTGAAGCGGCACTACAACAGGAAACACCCCAACGAGGAGTACACCAACGTGGGCACCGGGGAGCTGGCGGCCGACGCACTCATCCAGCAAGGTAGGCGAGCAGGCCGCTCCTGTCCTGCCCGGCCGAGCCCCACGGGGTGGCGCTGCGTGCTCCTGCAGCGCCGCCCCGATCCCTGAACGGTCCTCAGCGTAACTGCTGTCCTCCGCCTCCTCCTTGCTGTTTATATCATGTTACTTATGCCAGGATTGGATTGCAGTGACCTTAATGGAACTCTTAAATGGACAAAGCGATAATTAACCCACAGATTTTACCACCCTTCCCATAGTGTTCATTTGTCAGTACAGTCGTCCCTCAGTATCTGCGAGGGATCAGCTCCGGGACCCTCACGGATACTGCAGTCCGTGGACGCTCAATCCCTCGTGTAAAATGGCAGAGAACAGTCAGCATTTGTATCTGCAGCCCCACGTTGGATGCGGAACCCGGGGGATGCGAAGGGCTGACTGTATTGCCTTCTGTCCTTGGTCCGTGCACACATTTCGCACAAATGAAAGTTCATGGCTTACTTAACAATGATTAACATGCACATTTTGTTTTCCTTTGGTGCACTGTCTTCCTACTTTAACCTCTGAGGGCTTTTCGCGATACAGTATCAAGTATTATTTAACTATGCTCCTGTTGTTATAGGGTTTCCAGATTTTTCTCTTATTGCAGTTGTAAATAATGCTGTACTGATCGCATTTATAGGTGGGATTCTTTAGATAATCCAAAGATGTTTATTGAGTGCCCAGATTACTTATGCATCTTGAAAAGGAAAAACTATTTAGAACATTTAAACTAAAGAGAATGGATGAAAGCCTCTAATGTCATTGAAAAGTTTGGCGGGGTTTTGCTCCTTTTTTTAATAAATAATCGCATTCCCACTTGAGAGGGTTTAGCTCACTTGCTGTTGCCACACAGAGAAATGCTGTTGTATTTATATCTGCGCTTCGGTAATTCAGCTGAAGAATGATTGCAGCGTGCCATGCGTCAGTTGCTACTCTTTCCTGAATCCTGTGACTCTTTGAAGCTGAAGACCATTTTAGAAACCTGCCCCCGTAAACAAAGCTGTGGGATTGTAAACTCGGCTGCAGCCGGGGCCGCTCCTAGTTTTCCGATGCAGCGTGAAGCTCCACTTGCTGTAATCGCCATGAAAGGCATCTTAATGTAAAACAAATGAATTGACGGTATCCTTCAGCACTTTCGGTGACAGGGCTGAGGTACAGAAATGGATGAGCGGCAGAAAAAACTCGGGATAATTTTAAGCCATCCATCTGGGGTAACGGGACCGTGGGCCTGGCGTTGGCTTGAATGGCAGTTTCACGGAGCTGGAGGGCAGGAAGGTGCGGTGCCATTTGGGCAAGTCACCCTCCTCTCCACCTGAGGCCCTGCACCTCAGGTGGGGTTCACAGCAGCCATCCCTTGTGATGGCGGGGAGAGTGAAACGAGAACACTTGAGTGTCTGGCACTCAATACATTTTCATTCCTTTCTTTTGTTTTTATGTTTTGTTTTGTTTTGTTTTTCTGAAAATATGCCAGTCCTTCTAGAGCTGGTGCATCATTTTTTTTTTTTTTTTTACGGTACGCGGGCCTCTCACTGTTGTGGCCTCTCCCGTTGCGGAGCACAGGCTCCGGACGCGCAGGCTCAGTGGCCATGGCTCACGGGCCCAGCCACTCCGCGGCATGTGGGATCTTCCCGGACCGGGGCACGAACCCGTGTCCCCTGCATCGGCAGGCGGACCCTCAACCACTGCGCCACCAGGGAAGCCCTGGTGCATCATTTTTGATGACTCCCCTGTCTAGGAATCACAGAGGAGAGGATAGATCGCCTTAGAGTCACAGTAAATAATTGGAGTAGCGGGCTAGCGATTCGTTTTAGCATCCTTCACACTCTTGGGTTGGATTGGCAGGAAATAGACGTTTACTGTGGCAGTTGGGACAGGCGTGGGGATCTGACTGATGACACTGTCATAGCTCCATGCTTCCAAACTTTCATCGTTGCCTTGCAGAAAATGTGCTGAGGTCAAGTTGCTTCATGCCCTAAGTTTTCACTTAACTTTCCAAGACTCTCTGTAATCAATTGGCATTCCCTGACAGGGTCTGGGTTTTATTTCTAATCTTTGCAGGGCTATTTTTGGCCTGTGTGTGTGTGTGTGTGTGTGTGTGTGTGTGTGTGTGTGTGTGTTTATTTAGTTTTCCTATGCCCCCCTTTAAGAGACATATTGTGGAAGGAAACAACTAAATGTCTCTTGGCTCATAGGAGACATTGTGCCATTGTGTGTTGGCGGGAAAACTGTCTCTGAAAGCAGAGAGCCAGTTGACTGTGAGTGCAGCTCAGAGATCTCAAGAGCACACAGCGCTCGCTGTGGAGAGTGAAGGAGACAGGGAGAAAGTGGAGCTGGATAAAATGACTGTCTTTGGAAATGATGAGGTGTTTGGTACCACTGGAATTTTTCATTTCCTTTTGATTAATTCCATGTAGTTCTCCCTATCCCCACTTGGTTTTATTTTCGTCTTCACATCACTCCTCAAAAGATATCTTTGTGGGACTTTATAATTTCTTGTTTTGAGATAGAGGAATATGTGTTAAAATGATGATGTGATAAAAAACCCACAAATAAAATGCAGTTTTATCAAAACGATGCTAGTCTCCTGAAACCAATGCAGGGACTCCTTGTCCATCAGCTGTGTTTAAACGGTGTCGCACTGTGACACAGGCAGAGCCATCAATTGCTGGGAAGGATTCTCCTGCCCCCATGCTCAGGGGTTTGGGGAGGGTGTCCGTGCACAGCACTGCAGGAGAGGCGGGAAGAAGGCCGAATAGGCTGAGGTTTCTGATGGAAGGCACATGGTGTTTTCCACAGAGTTTGGGTCATTTTCAGCGAGCTCTGGAATGGGGGCTGCTAGGGCATCCACTCGTGTTCTGTGAGTGTTTACCAGCTGGCTCTCCCGGGGCAGGGGGAAGGGAACCTGATTCGTAGCATTTGCCAATTTCTGTGCCGTGCATATTTCCGCCAGGGCCAATTTTAAGCTTCCAGTGTGAGGTCGCTGAGCTGGGAAGAGATGGTTCCAGCGGCCCCAGCACACCTCTGGTCCTGGGGGCACAGGTGCCGCTTCCAGCCGCATGCCAGCTGGGCCCCATCAGGAGGCAGCAGTCCCCTCGGGCTCCAGTGCTTTTTGGCAGTTAGACTTGTACTCAATGCTACTTAAGTGTTTTATTCCCTGCTTATGTTTTATGTACTTCTCATATTTTGAAAGCAGATCAGACAATCTCTTGTTTATTCTTCTCAGCCCATCACTTGTTCATTAATATGGATTCGAGGCGTTTTCCCACAAACTACACATTTTTCACATTGTATCGCTTCAGTGGGTCTGCCCCCTTTCCTCCTTTTAAAATGCCCCTGATGAAGCTAGCTCAGGAGCTGGTTCACTAAATCACAGGTTGTGAAAGGCATCCGATGCTTTGATGCTAAGTGTCACAAACTCTCAGCTCATTCCTGGAGCTCACGGTGGGCTAACGATGGGGCTTAGCGGGCTGGTCCTTTTCCGGTGACCTCAAGGCCCTCCTTCAAGTCGCCCCAGGCAGTTGGCACGAGCGGAGGGTTAGGAGCACAGACCGTGGAGGTGGGTCTGTGATCACTGTGGCCCCTGGACCAGTTACTTACCTTCTTTGAGCATCAGGTTGCAAAGATGAGATCTTATTCTTGAAGATTCCAGACCATGCCTGACATGTAACAAGTGCCTGATAAATGGTTCCAATTCCCTATCATGTTTATTCCCAAAGTCCTTCTTCATGGTGCACCTTGAGCCCCTCATGTGTCCCACACTGTGCAAGGCACTGGGCTGTGGTAGCATTGTTGCGCTTCCTGCCTGGGTTGGAGACAGAGGCTGGGCAGTGCCTCCGTGTTCTTATCCTCTAACAGAAAGTACACGTTCCTTTTAACAGGCCCCATGCTGCTCATGGGAGGAAAATCATCTGCTTCTCCTGGGTGGTGTGCCTTAACTCAGGCTCCCCGTTAGAGGGGATCATTGAGGAAGGGTAGGTAATTAAGATAAGATGTGAGGAAGCGGACCAGGAGAAGGCTTAGTTTTGTGGCATCTGCTAAGATCTTTGCGTTATTTTGAACAATTGTATTAGAAAAGTATAAATACGTGTACATCCGTACCTTAGATGTACTTGCACACCAGATTCAGGGAAAACAGTATAGAAGAAAATCCAGAAACTATCAGTTAACCCAAAGTCCTTTATTTGACTTTTGGACATTTTTATTTTAAAATTGTTTTTATTAGGGCCTAGATCCCATACATTATTGGCAGGTGCTTCCAGTGCTGTGATGCTACACTGTGTTGTTGGTTGTTATTTTATATGTTATCTTCTCTCTCACGAAGCCCTGTGGGGTTGGCGTCATCATTTCCATTTTAAAATGAGGAAGCGTAGGGAGGGAAAAGGACCGGCCCCGGCCACAAAGTGAGCCGGTGGTCAAGCCAGACCGGGGTCCTGATTCAGAGTCTGGCTTTCACCACCGGTGTGCTGGATCTCAGATGCCAAGATTCTGAGGAGTGTGTGAGGGGACCAGGAGGGATGGGGGAGACCTTGCTTAAGCTCCGTTTACCAGTTCCTCACTGGGGTTTGGAACGTCAGCCTGGCTTATAGTCAAATGCACTTGGTTTTTCCTCTGCAGTATTTCCCAAGTCCAATTTCGTATTTCACTTGTTAATAAAATCAAATTACTCTGTATCCACTTTCCTTTGATAATTAAGCTGCTTTTGGTCCAGTTACCCTTGAGTGCCTGTATTAGTTTCTTATTGCTGCTGTAATAAATGACCACAAACTTGGCGGTAGTTTAAAGCAACACGGATTTATGATCTTACCATTCTGAAGGTCAGGAGTCCAAGATGGGTCTCACAGGCTGAAGTCAAGTTTGCTAACAAGTCTGTATTCCTTCTGGAGTCTCTCGGGGAGGATCTGTTTTCTTGCCTTTTCCAGCTTCTAGACACTGCCCACATTCCTTGGCTCGTGCCCTGTCCTCCAAAGCCAGCAGTCTTTCTCAGGTTACGTCACTGGGATCTGCTCTCCCACTCCCCTCTTAGAAGGACCCTTGTGATTACATTAGGCCCATCCAGATAGTCCAGAATAATCCCCCATCTCAAGATCCTTACGTGAATCCTACCTTTGAGATCTCTTTTGCCATGGGAGGTCGCATAGTCACATGTTCCAGGGATTAGGATGTGAATATCTTTGGGGGGCCCATTGTTCTGCTGACCTCGCTGCCTTTTATAAGGATACAGGCTTTAGCATTTTTACCTTGGTAGAAGAGAAAACCAAGACCCAGAGAATTTAAGGAAGTGGTTCTGAGTCACGTGAGCAAGTGCCAAATTCAGGTCTTCTGACTGTCCAACCCGGTGTCCCCTGCCATTCTGGGAGTTATATTACTGAAAATGAAATGGAGTTTTCCATAATGTCAGCCACTGCAAAGGAGTGCAAATAGTTTAATGCTCAAAATTCCTCCAGAATATACTGCACCCCAAAAGAACAAAGGGCTCCATGATGGAATTTTAAAATTGCTCCTGAAATTCTATCCTCTGGCCTGGTTTGTCTTTCCTCAGGAGGAACTTGCGACTTGGCCGGTGGGGGGGATGTTTAGGGTTTTATGGTGCACACTTGATATCAATGCTGCAAGCAAATTCAGCAGGCCTCCCCGTGACCTTTACTGAGTGTGGCCTAAGCATTTAATGAATTGAAATGAAAATTAATATTTCCCAGCTTTAACGTCAATTAACTGGCGTAGTCACACCTTGGGTCTAGATTACATATTTCCCTTTGTTGTTCTTTAATTAAAGCCACCATGGCAAAGGTGGACGGACGTTTTAATTAATGTGGAGGCATTCTCATATTAATTTTAATTTAAACATAATATAAGGATGTTTTTCTCCCTAAATTAGTTTCTGTTAAAGAATAGCCCAGAAGGAACCTTCAATTTCATTTTAAAGCCTAAATTTAACCTTAGGTAGTTTGCTTGTGTTCATTGCCTCGTATTAAGTCTTTATAGAAGCAATGTCAGCTTAACCAAAAGAAAAGGTAGTGGTTCTCATACCTTGGAGGGTTTTAAAAGATGATTGTAGGAAAATATTTCATTTTAGATGATTAATAAGCAATAACAAAGAAGGTTAAAAAGTAAGTTTAATTATCCTCTGGGCAAGAAAGAGCAAGCCCACTTGATTTTGCCTAAAAAAAGAGTGCAGTGTATTTGAGTTTCAGAAAACAAGCATCTGTTTGAGCTGCCTTTTCTGTAGAATGTTCTGGAAGTTCAGAATTGGTGTCTGTTGCTGGTCTTTGCGCTGACTCTGGTCCCTGTCTCTGTTGGACCTGCTGTGCTCTCCTGTGCCCTCCCGGCGTGGGAGGCCGGAAGTTTAAGGGGCTGTGCTGTCGGCCACCTGGGTTGGCTTCCGTTCCTTCTCATGACTTTCTGGGGAATCGCCCACCACCTCAGGTGAGAGACAGGAAACCCCGGTTACAGAACGGTGCTCTCTGAGAGTCACTGACATGGAATTGATTCAGGAGAGCTAACACATCCCAGCTGCATCTAGGAGATACTTAAATTAGGTGATGTGTACCATGAGATTTGTCTAGTTCTTATATAATTTGTTGACACCTTGTCATGAGGACAGAATTCCTCTCCCTCCCTCCTTAGTGCCCCAGTGAGCAAGAAATAAATACTGACGCTGGGAGGGCACAGGGAAGCACAGCAGGTCCAGCAGAGACAGGGGACCGGGTCAGCAGACAGACTGACAACAGCAGCAGGTGTCCTGAGAAGAGAAGGAGCTTGAGGAATGCAAAAGACAGAGAAAGGCGAGGATGGGGGGGAAGGGGAGGGGACAAGCCTGGAGAGGGAGGCAGGGACCAGGCCACTGGGGTCACAGGCCACAGCAAGGAGCTGGGGTTTTATTCTGGGTGTGATGGGAAGGCAGTAGAGGGTCTTACACCTATGTGAGATGTAATTTTGTTTGAGTTTTTATTTGTGTGCTGGGTGTAGAGCAGACAAACAGTGGCTGCGGGGAGACCAGTAGGTGCCTGGTGGTCCCATCTCACTGCCCCGGCCAGCTGAGGGTGCCAGCACTTAGCCTGGCTCTGGCCTGCTAAATGTCTGGTAGATTTGGAGGCCTGATGCCGGGACTACAGTTAGCCTCCTGAGGGGCTAGAGTTTGCTTCTGGAAGCACAGCCTGTTAAATCCCTTTGCTGTACACCTGAAACTAACACAACATTGTAAATCAACTCTACTTCATATAAACAGACAAATAAATAAGTGATTTTTGTCCAGCTCCTAATTTAGTTGCTGCTTCTGATACAATTTTAGAAAGATAGTCTTTGTGTGACTTTGTGTGTCGGTTTTTTTGGTTTTTCTTTTTTTATCCTACAGTTTTATATTCTCTTAACGAAAGCATCCAGATACTTCCTGGACCATGTGTAAGATTTAATCAATTAAATAAATAGTGACATTTCAGGATGTGACCAGCTTTTTCATTTGTCCTTTGGCGGGATATTTACATGGGAATTTATATCACTGTCTCCCCTTCTGATGTGAAGGAGACTGAGAATCTGGCCCTTGGTCTTAGTGTTTTAGGATGAAGGAGATTGAGAAAAGCACCCATTGTCCTTCAGTTATTTTTTGCTTTCCAAATGATTTGTTATTTTCGAATAAAACATGGAAAAATCATTTAAGCTGTTCAGCCACTTGGCCAAGGGAATTATGTTACTCATCTTAATTCTCTCTGGCACCTAAAATATTACGTGTGTATTAGGCTCACTGCAAATTCTCATTTAATAAGCGAAAAGAAATGCATTAAGTTTTAAACCTTTGCCCTGAAAAACACATATACTGTTGCTATTCTGTTTAATATTAAGGTAAGCTTGGATTGAAAGTGAGTACTGGAGACAAAAAAGTACATCCCTTAGATTTGGAGCGTTTGAATGCAAGGCAGAATTCATGTGTTGTGAATGCTTCTTTTTACCTGTGTCTGTGCTTTCAGGTTGTTTGAAGTGTCCTGTGTGCAGCTTCGTCTATGGCACCAAATGGGAGTTCAACAGGCACTTGAAGAACAAGCATGGCCTGAAGTTGGTGGAGAACGAAGGAGATCCCAAGTGGGAGGTACTTTTAAAAGCATGGTATCGATTGTGCCTTTCCTAAACGCAGATGACAAACCAGGCAAGCCCAGTGCAGTTCCTCAGAGCAGTGGGTTTTCTGGTTGGGAAACTTGGAAATCTTTTCAAACGCTGTCTCATATCTGAGGGGTACCACTGGGTGAGAGCCAGGCCACGCATGTGACTTCTTACTCTGGGCTGCGTTTAGGCTGGTTTCTGAACGTCTGTGTTGGACTCGTCGATATTTTCACTTCTGTTATCACGAATTCAGAGTTTCAGAAGTGGCATCTGAAAGCAGAATGCACACAGGGCATATCCTGGCAGTCCTCACCCAGAGGGCAGGGCAGGGCCCATTTGCTGCTTCTAGGCCCTCCTGTCCTACCGGAGGCATGTGCTTCTACCCGTCACCTTTGTTTTCCCCTCAGGTGTTGGAACCAGTTTCCTGACTGAATTATATAAAAGCCAGTAGCTGTATTTTAAAAGCCAATAGTTGTTTCTCTTTTCAAGTACCAGGGGTCACACGAGATTGCAGTTTACCTTAGGCAGAGTATCTCAAACTGAGTCCTGCTAAAGTTATGACCCGGATAATTCTTCGTGGTAGAGGGCTGTGCTGTGCATTTTAGAATGTTTCGTAGTATCACTGACTTCTACCCACTAGGATCCATTCGCATACCCAGCTGTGAAAACCAGACTATCACAGACATTGCCAGTGTGCCCCAGGAGTCAAAGTCACCCCCAATTGAGAACCACTTCCTGAGAACTTTCTAGGGCATTAGAGTATCCAGTGGGCTTACTCCAGTTAAGAATAAGGGCTTTGAAACAAATCCAACACCCCATGAAAAACAATAATACATCATGACAATGTGAGAAGTGTTCCAGAATTCAGGGGAAGGGTTGTCCAGTAGGAGGGAATGTGTTAATGTGTCCATGTAGCCCATCATAATGAGAGGACTAGGGAGAAAAGTGAAATGATCATCTTCATAGATGCAGAAAAGGCATCTATGAAAATTTGACAAAATTCAGCATCCATTGATTAAAAACAGTCAATAAAGTAGAATTTGATGAATACATCTTTAAGATGAAAAGCAAAATGTATGTGTTTCAGCCCAAAAGCTGTCATCCTAGACTAGGGGGTTTCTTGTTAGAGTTGGGAACAGGATGAGGGTGCCCCAGGGGCTCTGGTTTTTAGCATCACGTGGGAGGCCTCAGCTGGTGTGTTGGACAAAGGCAGAGTAAATAGAGACATAAGAATCGAAGAGAAGAAATAAAGTATCTCTGTAGACACAGGATTATGTTTTTGAAAATCTACTACACACAATAAGCAGCAGATTAAAACATCAATATACAATAGTCAATGAGTTATCTATAGAGAGAACCTAGAGCAAAGGAACAGAGATTTAAAAAAAGAGATATTTTACAAATACGAGAAGAAAACATAAGTGAATTCATTTATAAATTGGGAGTGTGGAGAACTTTCCTAACTGTAACTCAAAATCCAGATTCAGTTAGGGAAAAGACTGAAAAAAAATTGACCACGTAAAAAAATTTTAAAACTACTATGTAAAAGAACTCAAGAAGTAGAGGGGCAAATGCCAAAAAAATATTTTCAGTCATATCTTAGAAAAAAGGGTGAATATCTTTACATTATAAAAGGCTTCTAGAAATACTGATGAAAAAGATCGACAGCCCAATGGGCGAAAGATAAGAAAGGTTCATAGAAAAAGAAATGCAAATGACCTTGAATATCTGAAAGCACGATCAACCTCCCACATAATAAATGTAAGTAAAACTTGACAGAGATAGAATTTCTTACCTAGTAGACTGGCAAGAATCCAAAAGTTTTGACATCATCTCTGCTGGAGAGGCTGAAGGGAAATATGCACTCTCATGCATTGCTGGTGGGAATGCAAAACGATGTGACCTTTATGAAGGGGAATTTAGCAGTATCTACTAAAATTACATATGTGTTTCTTTTTCCATTAACTAGACGATCCCACCGTTAGAAAATTATCCCAAAGTTATACTGACAAAAATGAGGAAAGGTGGGGCTTCCCTGGTGGCGCAGTGGTTGAGAGTCCGCCTGCCGATGCAGGGGACACGGGTTCATGCCCCGGTCCGGGAAGATCCCACATGCCACAGAACAGCTAGGCCCGTGAGCCATGGCCGCTGAGCCTGCGCGTCCAGAGCCTGTGCTCCGCAGCGGGAGAGGCCACAACAGTGAGAGGCCCGCATACTGGGGAAAAAAAAAAAAAAATGAGGAAAGGTGATTGCACAAGGCTATTTATTGCAGCACTGTTATATATAACATGTAGATAGATTTTGTGTGTGTGTGTGTGTGTGTGTGTGTGTGTGTGTGTGTGTGTGTGTGCATACACCAATAGATTGATGTAGAAATAGTTCCAGATATATGTGTATACGTGGTTAGTATACATACATGTATTTCTTAGCTTTTCGTGCTTAGAGGGCTTAGAAGCAGTGACATGCCGCTGGCAATGAGTACACCTAGAATCCAGATCTTGGATTCTCAGGATAATCCAACAAAAGGAACCAGAGTCCCTTTGAAAAGTGGTTGATTCCAGGGCTGAGGCAGAAATTATGTAAGTTGACCCTGGAGCATTTTGCAGTACTAGAAAGTAACAACGTGCTCCACAAAAATAAGATGGAGGCATGCCGAAAGGACACACGAGACAAACCAAAGAGTTCCTAATGGGCCAGAGCTGGAACAATTTGAGTAACAAAGTAACTCATGATGGTGTTGGACTAAAACTGAAAGAATAGAATAAATATCTCTGCATTCATACTGACATAAATAAATGATTGAATAAATGGTGGAGAAGGAACAGTTCTTCCCCGCAGAAGAATGCTGATTAATAAATGTAGAAAGAATGAGGGAAATAGAAAATCACCATTGGAACACCACAGTAATAATTGCAGCAGGCAAGATCCATTGATGAATGCTAGAAATAGTAGACAGAAGTTTAAGGAGAAATACAGTATTTATGTAGCCTCAAAGTATCTCCCCCTAAATAATTATTAATTATAGAGGGAAAAGTAGTAACTTTACAGTGGAGACACCTGGCAGGCACCACCTTAACCACGTGATCGAGGTCAGCATCCTCAGTAGTAAGACGTAGTGACTTCATGTACCCCCTGATACGATGTGATCAGAAGGGCAGTCACCTCGTGGTGCTCTTCAAAACATCCTCAGCCTCCACCTGATCATGGGAGACCATCCGACGTATCCAGCTGATGTGATGATGTGGATGGCCAGATGCCTGACCAGTTCTCTTCAGGAGTGTCTGAAGAACTGTCAGAGGTTGGAGGAGACTTTGGAGTTGTGACTGCTCAATGCACTGTGGGGTCCTCAGAAAAAGGATGCCAGTGGAAAAGCCAGTGGAATCTGGTATTGTACCAATGTTGATATCTTAGTTCGATCATTGTACCATGGTTACAGCAGATGTCAGTATTAGGGGAAGTGGGATGAAGGCTATGTGGGAAGTCTCTGTATTTTTTTTGGAACTCTTTTGTAAATCTAAAATTATTTCAAAATAAAAGTTATAAAAAGGGAGGAAAGCACAGGTAGAAAAGGCAGGGAGATAAGATGGAGAGGGTAGGAGAGAAGCTAAACTTGTCTTAGCAGAGACCGACTGTGCAGATTTGACTCTGGAACTCTGATATAAATATAAGAAATACATTTCTTATGTAATAATAAAAACAAAATTACACTTTAAAAAGCAAACCCTAACCCTAAAAATTGAGAATAGAATGAAATAAAGTATCTGAACTATATATCAAAACGATGGCAGAACTACATAGAGAAGGACTATTTCAAGAGACTTTAAGATAGAAATTTGATTGTTCCTCCCTAGTGGGATATAACCTAAGGGCAAAAAGAACTGCAAAAAAAGTCCTGTTTTCAGTTATTCCACCGTCAGTGGTAGGGTTGATATTGTTACTCCAAGGCTGTTGTTAGTGTTTACAGACTGGAGTGAAGCACATCAAGTGTGTTTAAATCCATGAGTTTATAATGATACTGGGAGAAAAATCCTTAGTCACCTTTGTAGGATATTAGGGAATCGACTCTATTTTGATAAATAAAACTCTGTTTTGGTAAATAAAGGCTCAGAATCAAACAGTTTTTCTACCTCATCTAAATAAACTATATCTCAGGGTAACCGAATGTTTGTGAAGAGACGTTTTTTTATAGAAGTACTCCAGCTAACAAATGAAGATTTACAGTATTGCCGTTTTGCAACCCTCCACTGATGTCATGCCATCATGGCAAAAACAGAGACACTCAGACATAGTGTCTCCTGATGGAAGGACACTGTGTTAACCCGTGGAGCCTTCTTGCCAGAAAGGGAACTGATACCTAATTAAGCTTCTGCGTCTGACTTCCAGTTTACAGGAAATACCGTGGACAAGGGAACATATTCAATGATTCCATGTTGGTGCAGTCAGCAAAACCCAGACTGTTGGAAACGCTGAAGGCAAACGACCACTTTTCCCAACAAAACTATAAGCAGGGGAGAAAGAGTGGAGGGAGAGCCTATAAATACAAGTCTTATGAGACTTTTATCAGTCAGTTCTAATATGTGGATTTCAATAACTTACTTAAATATGATTTGTAGAACAAGTTGTGAAAAAATGAGGTAATTGGGGAAATTAGAACACCATTTAGATATGTGAAGATACTAAGGAACTACTGTTAAGTGTGGTTTTTTTTGTTTGTTTTTTCTTTTTGTGGTATGTGGGCCTCTCACTGCTGTGGCCTCTCCCGCTGCGGAGCACAGGCTCCGGACGCGCAAGCTCAGCGGCCATGGCTTACGGGCCCAGCCGCTCCGCGGCATGTGGGATCTTCTTGGACCGGGGCACGAACCCGTGTCCCCTGCATCGGCAGGCGGACTCTCAGCCACTGTGCCACCAGGGAAGCCCTATTAAGTGTTTTGAGTGTGACGGTGGTGTTGTAGTTATGGTTTGAAAGAGTTTTACCTTTTACAGATACATTCTAAAATATTTATAGATAAATTGATATGACATCCACATTTGCTTCAAAATCAAAGGACAGTTGTGTGGAGTGCATGGGGAGATAGGCAAAACAGGACTGGCCATGAGGTGATGATTGTTGAGATTGGGTGATGTGTACACGGAAGTTCACCTCTCTGTCTTGTGTATGTTTGACATTTTCTATAAGAAAATTTAAGGAGTATGTTAAAGCACTGTCTATAAAACGCCGGGGTTACTGTCCAGTCCCCAGTAGGCCTACAGTAAATGGCATGGTTATTGGAGGTGGTGGTGCCACCAGCATCAACGTCACATCCTCATCTGTGGGAAACAGTCAGCCCTCTGGTGTTCCAAGCTCATACTTGCAAGGATTTGCTCTCTGTTACACATAGACATGGGAATGCCAGTTCCTGATGTAGAGCACCATCTCTCCTGGCCAGCTGGTGCTTTCGTTAGTGCAGTCATGGCGCTCTCCTCTGGAGGTCTCACTCCTTACAGATCCTGACACCTTCAGCAGAACTGTGACTCAATAAAAATAGCTGACACCAAGCCACGCACTGGACTCCAGAAGTGAGACAGTAGAGCAGCTAAGAAGCTGGGCAGGGGGTGGTCCCCGTGTGACGACAAGCTGCCTGTTAACAGCAGCTGGGCTGTTGCCAGCCTCCCAGGAATGCCCTGTAAAGCATTGTCCTTCCCACAGATGGTTATTACAAAGAGTACCCCAAAGAGGGGAAGCCAGTCCATGCCCATCCTGTTCATCGCAGGCTAAGCCATTCCTCGGATCCAGTCAGTGTTGGCCACTGTGCTGCTTAATGGTACTTAAAAGGAAATATGCTTCTGTTTGTTCATTTATGCATTCATCAGACATTTATTGGGTGTCTACTAAATGTCAGGCTGGAAATGCCTAAATGAACTTGACCACTTGGCTGTAAAAGAATAATCCCATTCTATTCTGAACCTGTGTGAGTAACTGATAAGTGCTTGTAGAGAGTGATCGCTTTGGCTCCTATAAATTGTATGTAAAATCCCCTTTTTGTTCTTCTTTATTGGTGACATCCATGTTTCCTGCCTTGCAGTTCCAGAAGGAGGTGATTATCAATATCTAGTTCTTGTGAAAATTCCATCCCACCTCTTCTCTCCTTAGGTATAAGATACCTGTGACTGTCTCTTTAGCTTCTCGTACTCTCATGAGT
Organism: Aethalodelphis obliquidens; assembly: GCF_003676395.1. NCBI lineage: Eukaryota > Metazoa > Chordata > Mammalia > Artiodactyla > Delphinidae > Aethalodelphis > Aethalodelphis obliquidens. The sequence goes on along the minus strand of NW_020837985.1, from coordinate 10,552,061 downwards.
CCTGATTTTGCACAGCTGTATTTTCTCTGGTCAGTTGTATTTCTCATATCCTTCCTATAATCAGAGCAGCATGAGTAGCTAAGATTTGCCGAGATCTCGCTCTGTGCCGGGACCCGTGCTCGAAGCTTGCCGAGTGTTATGTGATTACCCGTCCTCTCCTCCCTTCCACCGTCACCACTGCTGTGCCTTCCTCTCGGCCTTCCTCACGGCAGGAGGCCCGGGCACAGGGGAGATAAGGGCAGTGTTGGTGGCCATGGGAAGAGCAGAGGAGACAGCAGAAGAGCACACACGAGAACCTCTGAGCGTGTGTCATCTCTAGTTATGAACAGCATACTCTGTTCCCTACGGCAAGAACGTGTTGCAGGAAGCTTTCCACCGACGCTGGTTTTAAAAAGTCTCGGCACTTGCAAAGAGAAGTTTTGTCTTTGGGAAGTAGGTTTTTACTGGAGCACTGATTTCTCAGGGGTGCCTGCTTAATGAGCTGCTGCAAAAGCATTGCTTATGTGCATTTGTTTTGTCTTAATCCATTATCCTGGGACTTCTGGGTAATAGGTGATCTTCTAGAAGGTCACATGGATGATGCTGTGTTTTTATTTAGCCAGCAACAGAAACTCCGGAGGAGCCCTCCACCCAGTACCTGCATATCACCGAAGCCGAAGAGGACGTCCAGGGCACACAGGCAGCGGTGGCTGCCCTCCAGGACCTGAGATACACCTCAGACAGTGGTGAGAGCGTGCCCCCCGCCTCCCTCTGACACCTCAGAACTGGTCTTTGATAGACACGCTGAATGAATGACTTTACGGATGAATTAGGTCTGCCAGTTGCTCTCCTTCCACTGCATTCTGACCACTGGAGCGGTCCCATTGTCAGGCTTGGAGGTGGAGCTCTCCTGCAGTGTTCTAGAACAGGGCCCCAGCCAACGTGGTGCCGCCTGACGGGGTTGCCGGGTGTTCACACGTAGGATCACCTCTCAGAGCAGGGAGAAGCAGGTCCTATTGCCCTCACTTCACAGATGCGGAAGGTTGCCTCCTTGTGACGGCTGGCTGAGGATCGTCCACTTGTTGGGTGTTGGAGCTGGTCTTGGAATCGAGGTCTCCTGACTTCTCCTGACTTCTTGTTGGGACTGCCCACTTCCCAGTTCTTCTGAAAAGCCCCAAGTCAGGATTTTTATGTCAAATGTCATCAGTTTCAAATGTTCGATCAATTTGAAAAAATAAACCACTGTGCCAGCCTAGTGGCAACTGGGGCATTGTGCTTAGAAAACATTTCCTTGATGCTCTTTTCCAAACAGGAAAGGAGTACGAGTTAATATAATGTACCACAGCCCTCGGGGTATTTGGGGGACAGAGGTCAAGCAAGTGGGATTAGAGGAAGCATAAGTGAAGTCAGCTGGTGATGGGAGACAGGAAATTGCCATTTCATCCAGCTCTTACATCCCTAAACCCCAGGTTGTAAGAAGGGTATGCAGAAAACCCCTTGGGGCCGGTCACTTTGGGGAAGATTCATTGCCGGTGCTGTGCTCACCGGGGGATTCGGGAGACAGCTCTGCAGCCTGTGAGAGAAGCAGGCTCTGCAGATGGGGCGTCAAGGTGCCGGCTCTTGGTGCGGTTCCCAGAGCTGACGCCATGTCTCAGTGCATGTTTCCTTCCTCATGTCCAGTGACTTCAGTGATTGCTCAAGCCCTGCCAGGACAGCCTGTCCATCTTCATCCCCACCAGCGCTCACTCACTCACTCCTTCAGCCCTCGGCATCTCCTCCTGGCTCTTAGGAAACACGGCAGACTCTGCAGCTCGGCATTCGGGCCACCTGCTCTAGGCCCTGGCCTCCCTGCGCTGCATCTCTGGCCACCTTGGAGCCGTGCCCTCCTGGGCCAGACTCTGCCGTTCTCGGCGTGAGCTGTGTTTCTCACCCACACGCTCCTGTGCCCTCTGGGGCCTGGTCTGTTCCCCTCCCCGCACAGCACTTTTTCTGGCGAACACATCTTCGTCTTCAGTATTCAGATGGTGTGTCATCTCCCGGGAGCCCGCCTGACTTTCCCACAGAGCTCCCTAGTTGCCCCCCTGATATGGAACCGACCAGGGGCTGTATGATTTGATTACGGTCTGTCTCAGTCACCTGTGAGCCCGGAAGGGGTGGGGGGAGGCAGCGTTAGATCTTTGTCTGTATCCCAGCTGTCCCCAGCCTTTCTGGCACCAGGGACCATTTCTGTGGAAGACAGTTTTTCCAAGGATGGAGGGAGGGGATGCTTTCAGGATGATTCAAGCGCATTACATTTATTGTGAACTTTATTTCGATTACTGTTACATCAGCTCCACCTCAGATCATCAGGCATTAGATCCCGGGGGTTGGGGACCCCTGCTGTATCCCACTGGGAACCATGTTCCTGGCTGACAGTTTGGGCTTGATAAATGGTCATCGAGGGAGTAAATGGATGAGGAATTAAAATCTTATTTCAGTACATTTTTTAAGGTCAGTATTTTGTTTAGTGTTTAGATGTTTAGAGTGGTTGGCTGCAAGGCAGAGTTGAAACCCGCCCCCCTGCTGAAGGAGAGTGTGTGTGTAGGTGTGAATAGGTGTGTGTAGGGGATGCTAGGCTGGTGCATGGTGAACAGGTGCTAATGTCATTGCCTCAGTCGTATGCCATGTCCTACCCTCTGTGTAGAACACGTTGAATTCCCTTCCCTCATCACTTACTGATTTGCATTGGAACGTGGCCTGCAGAAAGTCGTCCAGGAGTATGTAGACGTTGGTGGAGACTTCATGATATTATGCTAGCCTGGAGATCAATCAGGTAGTAGTTTCCCTCTTAGTGAAGTAATGATCAGGGTCAGAGTGCTGTGTTCCAGAGAGTCACAGATGGCCAAGCAGATGGTGAGAGCTGAGTGAGAGGGTACACTCAGTAGCTGCCCTGATGATATGGATTACAGTCTTTTGAGATGATTAAAAGAGAATCCTCAGCTTACATTAATTTAGAATTCTAAAGCCCACTGGTTTGATGACTGAGCACCCTTTGGTGCTCTGCCGTATCCTGTGTAATGTGTCTGGCACACGCTCACTGAGCACCTCCCATGCCTGTGCTCAAGGAGAACCAGCTCTGTGGTTTGGCGTCATAGCTGGTGCTTCTCAGGAGTTTCTGTTTTGAGAGGCAGTCCTGTATCAACAAGTTTGGATTCAGAACATCTGGGCTTGAGCCCTGGCTTTGTGACATAACTGACCCAAGGGCCTAAGACAGTCCTCTTCCATTTTTTTGCAGTGAGGTGACTGATCTATAAAGTGGGGATAATAGTGTCACAATGTCGTCCCCTCGCAGGTTGTTTGGAGTTTTGAGATGTTCTTATAGAGACTGCATTGTTGGCTGTGAAGTACCATGCACATTATTTCTGTGGTCAAAATGAGCACTTACTGGGAACCCGTGCATCCCTGGACCAGGCGCCGCACAAGAATGGCCTCTGCTAAGGGCTGCTTTTGCGTTCAGTGACCTTCACCACCCACGGCCTTACCGGTCTCCTGTTTGCTTCTTCCTGGCAAGGTGACCGACTTGACCCCACGGCTGTAAACATCCTCCAGCAGATCATCGAGCTGGGCACCGAGACCCACGACGCCACTGCCGTTGCCTCGGTGGTTGCCATGGCGCCCGGGACGGTGACTGTCGTGAAGCAGGTAGGACCTTGCCCTCCCCGTTAAATACTGTCTCCTTGCGCTGACACACACCCTCTCTCTCCCCTGCCCCCTTAGGTTTTCAGGGCTTTAACCTGTCTAAGGTGGAATTTGGAATGAAATCGGTCTAGTCTCATGCGGTTTCTTCTTATTATCATGGGATTGTATCTGCGGTAGCGCCATATGTGAGGCTGTGTTGTAGGGGAAAGGTGTAGTATATTTCAAAAAGTTCTGGAAACTTGATTCATTTCCTTTCAATGAAAGGCATCCCAGAGTGAAACGAGCGTGATATGGATGCATTTGGACGCATCTATGGTCAAAAGCAGCCTCGGTCCCTAAGGCCGGAGTCTGTGGAGCAGGGCCACTGGGGGGACAGCCAGGGAGGCCAGGAGGGACTGGCCTCTTAAGTGTTAAACATCATCAGACGGAATCAGCGCAGGATGACTGAACTAGACTGATAGGAAGAAGCTGGCCAGTGTTTGAATAAGGGTTACTCTAGTTAATTGTCATACTGTTTGGTTCATTTCCTCTCCTTCTAACCTCAGGGGAGACTTTGCCATCTGTTAGGATGCGGCGTGTGTGATAATCAGATCATCCTTTGTATCTGTCTGTACCTCTCTCTCTACTCTCTCCTGCTTCACTGTACACAAGATTTGAGCTGGCTTAACACAAATACTTAAAAAAGCAAAAACAACAGAAAGCACATCAGAACCAGGGCAGACCCCGGGTGTGTGGTTTAGAATCAAACTTCACGTTCATGGAGAGGTTGAATTGCAGAGCACAGAGTTTTACACGGTTATCCATCTTTCAGTGATTCACTCAGGAAGCGTGTAGTTAAGTGCCCGCAGTGTTCTCATTGCTGGGGTTCCAGGAGAGAACCGATGTTTGCCATCAAAGTGGTTGCTTTCCTGGGAAAAAGCTAAGTAAGACAGAAAGGCTGTCAAATGGTGAACAGGAGCAGTGGAAAAAAGTAAAACAAGAAAGGGGGAGGGGCGTGGGCCGAGGAGCCGGGGTGTTGGGGACTGTTTTATGAAGGGCTGCTGGGGCAGCTGTCTGACATCTGCTCACAGACCTGGGAGAGGTGGGCGTTACTAGAATGATCCCAGTTCTGCTGTACACTTGGTTCCGAATCTGAAAACAAAAAACAAGAAGGAAGCGTGAAGCACTTAACAGCGGAAGAGGTAAGTTTTTCTTGGCAAGTAACTAATAATCTCTTAATTCGGCTCTCGCATCCCTGAGTGACGTGTCCCCCGCGACCTGCCTTTGATGACTCGGTGGACTTCCCAGGGCTGTCTCCATGACCGTCCCCCAGGTGTGCCCGGGCCACAGCACAAAGCATGAAATTCAGGCTGAGCAGTTCGCGGGGGAATTAGTACATATGCTGGTTCACCTCTGGATTTCTGGATCCACAGACAAGACTTGGCGCCTCTAGATGAACGTTTGGACCGCGTGGTCTGGAAACCCTCCTCCATTAGTATGCTTTCTGTCAACGAGACCCTGGACAGAAGTCAGGACAGTAGGAGTTTGATGTTTCAGGCTGCAGGGCCCTGGTGTTCTGCACTGTTTGGGAACAGACTCATACACCTCTAGGCCAGACACTCTTGCAGCTTTTCTTTGTATTTATTAGACTGCAATCTTCAGATTGTCTTGTAAATCTCTTCTGAAACTCCTCGTTTACATCACGGCATGTGGAGTCCTGAGCTAGACCCGGCACTTCAAGAAGGGTATAGGAGAACTTTGGATGTTTCGTACACGCCAAATCCTTTAGAGAATTGTAGGGAGGCGCCACTGATTGTGACTTGTATCTTCCTTCTAGGAAGTGGATTGATTTGCTGTTACTTAGAGACGTGATTTATTGCACGTCGCAGGCGATGCGGTGATACATGAGGTTGCGGGTGAAGGGTACAGCTTAAATGTGCTCTGAGACGCTAGAGTGACAGCATGACAAGGGATAAGGCAGGTGAGCCTCTGGCGCAGCCAGTGTAAACAGGTGTAAAGTGCTTGCAGTGGCAGAAAACAGTGGCACCCTTCAGTCTCGTGGTTTATTGGGAAACACAGGGCTGAGAGGAGTGGCACTGTTTAGCACAGTCTTGAGTAACTGCATTTGGAAATGTTCCCGAGGACGTGTGTCCTAGTCATTCTCCTGTCCACCTGGTTGGCACCTGGCACACCGAGGCTGTTGATAAATGATGGATGGGAGATTGGATGAATGGACCGACGGGCGGGAGACATCAGACGCCCACTCCGATGGCAAAGGGATTGCATTGTGTCAGGCTCTCCTAGGTGAAGAGATGCCCTCTGGATTCAGTTGTCTTATTTCAGTTTAAATGTAGCTGTTTTTATTAGAGAAATGAATCCATTTCAACTTTTTTTCTTTTCATTAAACTGTGGTTTAGGATTTTTCAGTAGAGAAATTATATCTGTTTATTGAGTGTCCTTAAGCCACTCAAATGTGGACCCTGGTGCACCTGTTGGGAAGCAGTAATGTTGTCCCTTCACCCTGTGGGGAGCCCTTGATGTTGGGGACTTCGTCCTTCTCCAGCTCAAGGTCTCACACATCGTAGTAGCTCAGTAAATGTTTATTAAGTAGGATGGAGTATGCTGTGGGCTTTATGTTTTGATTCTCCAATTATATCCTGTAGAAGAAATAGCAAGAACACATTGTCATAAAGTTTGTACTATATATTGTAGAAAAAATGATTTTCAATTACTATTGGATAGCATATTTTGAGATCTTTTAAAAGTTTCCTATTTTATATCTATCTATTTATCTATCTATATCTCTTCCAAAAGGCCACAAATAAATTCTGGGTTGTATGTGAATCCATTCTGGATGTTTAAAAATTTCAAGATTTCTTTCCCATATAAAAAATTAGTTATATGCTCTGTTTATAATTTTTTCATGATATATTAATGTAAATTGAAAAGAATCTCACATATCAAAGTTTATCAGTGGTAACTGAAAGTTATTTATTAATCTCCAGTCTTTAGGGATTCTCATTTTCTGGGATGAAAATACTAACAGGCCTGGTAGGTAGGCTGAGGGGATTGGAAAGCTAAGAGCTGAGGGTGTTTCTTAGGTTGTTTTCTTCTTAGTTGTTAATGAGACATGGGAAGGATTTGGCCATAATTAAGACCATTTAAATTTTCAGTTGGACACAGAAATGAGTCCTCAATGATTTCCCATCACTTCTCTCTTTCCCCAAGTGTCAGCATTAAAAATAGATTCATGGGGATGGAGCATTTGGAAATGTTCAGAAAGAAGAAACCTTGCATGTGCCTCACCAGCCTGGCCTGAGAAGTCACATGACAACTTTGAATGCAGCTACTTACTTGTTTGTTAAGACCAGTTTTCATTAAATAAATTGGTTTCTTTTTTTTGTTTTTCTTTAAAAAAATTTTGCTTTAGGGTTTTATGAGGAGGAGGCTTATATTTGATTAATAAAGCTGCCTAAGTAGGTTGAATTTGAATGTAAGACGTACCAGCAGAGGGGAAATATTATCACAAGCATCTCTGAGTCAAAATTAGTTATCAAAAGGAAAAGAAAGACCAGTGAAAACAACAACCACCATCACCGTTGGCTCATGGCTTAAATCACTCTTTGCTGTCCTGTGGGTTGAAATTTATTTTAGAGACTGAAAGTGACATTTTACTGGAAATTCCCGACCTCCGTTTAGCAGACATTCACTGCCCAGCTGCAGTGTGTTCAGTCCCTGGGGGTGTCCGTTTCCTATCCCGGCTGCAACAAATCACCACAAACTCAATGGCTTAAAACAACACAAATTGATGATCTTTCAGTTCTTGAGGTCAGAAGTCTGAAATGGGCTTCACTGGGCTGACATCAAGGCGTCGACAGCTGCCTTCCTTCTGGGAAGAACCCCTGTCTTGCTTTTTCCGGCCCAGGGGCCACCCAGTATTCCTTCACTGCGGTTCCCTTCTTCCATCTCCAAAGCCAGCAAAGGCAGGCCCGGATCGTCCCACATCCATCGCTCTGACCTCTCTCTGCCTCTGTCGTCACATAGCCCTCTCCAAGTCTGACCAACCTCCTCCCTCCTTTAAGGACGCTTGTGCCTACCTTGGACCCACCTGGATAATCCAGGATCTTCTCCCATCTCCAGGTCATCGACTCAATCACATGGGCTAATGTCCACGTAAGGGAACCGTTCTCAGGTTCCGGAGGTTAGGACATGCACTCTTTGGGGTGGGGGCATTATTCTGCCTGCCACTCTGGGTTACAGGGTTAAGACGGTCCCCGATCTCAAAAGGCAAATAGTCTAGTGAGGGAAATGCTTTATTTTTTTCATCCAGCACACAGCCCCCGAGCTGCTTCCACCCGCCAGGTTGCTGCTCTCGGTGCTTGGGATATTGCAGTGAACAGAGCAGATGAATGGTACGGTTGAGGAGCTTACATGCTAATTTAGGGAGCTAGCTAAGCCCCAGACATATAATAACTAAGTAAGTAAGATAGTATGGTAGAGGTGAGATGGAAAAAAATGAGCAGAACTGGTCCAGAGGTCTGGAGAATGTAGACCTTAAGCAGGAAGTTCCAACTGAGAGTAATGGATGCTTCCGGGAGGTTGGCCAAGAGCACTCCGGGGTGCTGGGGGGTGGCCCAGCCTGACTCTGGGTCTGGGGTGGCGGCAGGTGCTGGGCCGGGCGGCCTCCGTGGATGTGCTGATTCGCGCCCGAATAGAGTCTTGCAAGGTAGCTGGGAGTTGGGTGGGGCAGGGCTCCAGCAGAGGTGGGAGCAGGAGCTGGTCATCGATGCTGCTGGAAGCGGGGGAGGGGGCGATGAGTCACCACTTAGGTTAAATGACACGCCCTGTCCTCACTTGGGGGGGCGGGGGGCGCAAAGGGCTGGGAGGAGGCCTGGTCCAGGAAGCGCCTCAGCCTGGTCTCTCTCCCTCCGGCTCAAAGGCCAGTGGAAAAGGGGTGAGTCCAAGCAGCCCACGTCTTCCTGTTGCTTCTCCAAGCCCGACGTCCTTCCCCTATGGGCTTCCTGACCTGTGCGACCCTCCTGAAAGCCTTGTTGGCATTTTTAACAAATCACCGTCTCCACGTTCTTCCAAGCAGTGAGTCTGCACTGAGCAGTCCTGCCAGTTGGCGTTCAGCAGAACAGCTTGTAGCTCTCCGAGACCACGGCTGACGCTGGCCATGGTGTCTGGGGTCTGGACCCAGCAGGCCAGCAGCTGCACTCAGGGTGTTTGTCTGTGAATAATAAGGAGACCTTATAATCATACAGCATCTTCCTTTTAAGAAGGTCAGGCTGATTCAACAGATTACCGTTATGATGATCCAGGGTCTTTTTGAGTTAAACTTGAGTGCTATTTATTATTGCTGAGGGTACCCCTATACAGTAGATGGCGGAGCTGGGTGCACTGTGGGGTGTCACCCCCTGGGAGTGCGGAGCAGCCTATCTGGGAGAAGATCCAAGCAAGTGAAGTGGTTCGGGTCATTCATTCATCCGCGTTGCTTTTAAAAAACACGATAGCCTTTCAGTCCGTGTGCCATGTGTGAACAGGCTAGGGTGTCCCCTGCGTAGAAGGGCCCGCCTGTTGTAGGTTTAGTCCAGAGGAGGCTGTTCAGGAGCTCACGCCGTGTCAAGCCTGCTTCTCTGTGGTTCAGTTACGCTTCCTACGCTGCTGAGACCCCGTGAGAAAACACACTGTGTTAGTGTCGTGCAGAGAAACAGAACCAGTGGTGTGCGTGTGTGTGTAGAAAATAAGGAACTGGCTCACTGATTCTGGAGGTTGACAGCCAACAAGTCCCAAGATCTGCAGTCAGCAAGTTAGAGACCCAAGAGCCGATGGTGCAGGTTCTACTTTGAGTCTGAAGCCCGAGAACTAGGAGAACTGATGGTGTGAATCGCAGTCTGAAAGCCAGCAGGCTTGAGATGCAGGAAGAGCTGGTGTTTCCCTTAGAATCGAACAGCAGGAAAAAAAGAAAAAAACCAACGCCCAGCTCAAAAGCAGTTGGGCAGGAGGAATTCCCTCTTATTCAAGGGAGAGTCAGCCCTTTTGCTCTGTTCTGACCTTCGACTGATCGGATAAGGCCCACCCACATCAGGAAGGACAGTCTCCTTTACTCAGTCTGTTCATTTAAATGTTAATCTCATCCAGAAACACCCAGAGTAATGTTTGACCAAATAACGTGGGCACCCCTTGGCCCATTAAAATTAGCCATCACACATGTTCATGTAGTACATGTCAGAGTATGTACTCTTTGTCAACAGAGGGTTATTGGTAATCCAGGTTGTTGTTTACTGAGATACTCAGTTGTCATAGAGACGATTTTGAGTCACAGATTTCGGGGCGATGTGGTAGTTTCTGGGGAGCACGTACACCTTGGTATATCCTTACTTCTAATTGCAGTTGACATTTCCGTTCATGGTTCAGGAATGAGCCACCTTGCAGGTCCTTGAAAGAGTCACGGCTGAGGAGAGGCCACCCCCAGGGCGCCTCCACTGAGCACCAACGCTCCACTTTCATCCCCAGTTCAAGAGCAACCAGATCCCCAGTTCAAGAGCAACCAGATCATCCTTATGATCCTTTGAAGATCATAGGAGATATTGGCTGCCCGCATTGCTATAAAGTGGGACTGAGTTGAGATCTGCCCGCTTGTCCTGCCCACAGACAGGATCGCGTGAAGCCTCCCTGTTCTGTTATCCTTTTAAGCTCCAGTGATCGGTGAGTTAACGGGATGTCTTTTTCTTGTTCCTGCAGAGGCTCTGTTGGACTCCTACTGTTAAACAGACCTCTCGCTGCCTCTACCGAAGGCATGGAGGTTGCAGGAGAGCCACCCATTCTTTTCCCTCTGCTCACCTCTCTCACTCAGAACCTCATTTGTCCTCAGATCACTTGCCTGTGAGTGTGGCAGTGACACATAATTGTGACATTATAATCGCTGATTTTTATTCTTTTCCTCATAACGAAACCCCAGCATCTTCAGTTGTCTCGTTTATTTATTCCACTTTCCCATGATGGTGGCTCTGCCATCGTTGTGGTTCATCTAAGGATTCTTTCCCAGAAGATTAAGGATACATATATAATGTTAAAAGAACGGATAGTAACTGCAGCTTCTGTCCTCTGGACGTAACTGCTAGTGTTTTCTATCCGTCCTCAGCATGTGATGGGAATGGCACGCCCACTTCACCCTCACTGGCTCCGTGGTGTAATTACAGTCATGATGGATTCGTGCCTTTGGAAGGCCCGTGCAGGGGAGCCACATGTCTTTTGTAGGTGATCAAATCCGATGCATATTGCAGGGCTGAGGGTATAGGCGTCCCCCGTGCTTCCCGACCCTCAGATGATCTAATTCTGGATTCTCTGTTAGTGGTAGAGATGCCTGCAATCCAGATAGACATCTTTTATCTTTTAATTCCCAGTCCTTTTGATTGCTATATAAATATGGAAGTCTCACTGACTCCTTTCTCTGTTTTTCCCTCTTATCCTGCCCCTTCCTGTGAGAACCCGTTTTCAACTGCGTATTTTGATTAGTGAGGTTTGAGTCCTGCCTAAAGAACTTTGCGGTGCAATCCTGGGGCCCTGCCAGCCTTAATTATATCAAACTTCTAATTACACACACAGGTAGCCTCTTCAAATATTTGCGTACTTCACATTCCTTATAGAGCGTTTGTCCTGCAGTGACTGAGTGGTGACCTTCAGCATATAGGTCGAGACAGTTCCCGCAGGGTCTTGGCGACGGGTTCCTCTCCCCTGTCACTTAACGCCAGCTCTTGTCCTTCGTGAGCCTTCTTTAATTCTCCCTTAGCCATTTGAATCTTTTCTTTTTCTGTCTTAAATAAAACTTCATTCAGAGATTTCTGTTCCTGATATGATTTCTGATGGCTGATACTCAAAACTACTTCCTTTCATAGCTCTTTTATGACTTGCTGAGCCCCTTTACTCCATGGCAGTGACTGAAAATTCCATTTCTTTGTGAAATTTTAAAAGTGAAAGTACATTCCATGATATATCTGTGGCCATATGGGAAATTGTCTGAAAAAATAGAGAATAAAGGCTTTTTCCCTATCCCATTCTGACACTCTTTTTCATATAGAACATCTTTAGCTGACCTGAAGATCTCAGTTATTGAACTTTGCTTCTCTTTCCCTTTTTCTATGACCCAGTTTTCCCATTACGCCCCAAGAAGCTGCAGCTCGGTTGGTGCAATTTGCAGAATCCCACTTTACTTGAGTTTTAATACTGCTGTGCTTGTTACTGTTTGCTCGGGAGCCCATTTCCTGGTCCACGTCCTTGGCCAGGGCAGGTGGGTTTTATTTGCTTCCTCCCCTCTCTGCAGCGTCCCCTTGCTGGCTGACATCACTCAGTCTGCTTGAGGTTGGGGGCAAAGGCAGGGCTGTGATGGCCCTGGTCGGAGAAGCCAGAACTGTAGTCACCATCCGAAGGGCTCTGGTCCAGCCTTCCTTGGGTTTGGCCCAGGGCAGTGCTGCCGCAGGCTGGCTCTTGCGCTTCTCTCCCCCGGGGCAGTAGCCTCCATGCTAGCCAGAGGCGTTCCCCTAAGCAGGACTCTTAGTGTCCTGCGGTGTGGACTCCACACCTCTTCCCCGGCCCCCCTCCATCCAGTTTCCCCATCTAGTAAATACACGTACTGCACTCCAGCTGCCGGGGGTCTGTCTTCCCTCCTCGGCCTCTCTCAGCCCCACATCGATCCATCAGCAAGTTTTCTCCCTGCTCTGGGCGCTCCCTTCACCATGCACCTTAAATCACCCCGGCCCCAGGCTGCCACCTCCAGCAAGCCCTGACTACGGAAAATGCAGTCCCCGGGCGGGCAGCATCAGCACAGGGGGCTGGTTAGAAATGCAGAACGTCCGGCTCCCCCTCAGACTTGCTGAATCAAACTGCATCGCACCGTCGTCCCTGTCCCCCGGAGGGGCTCTGCTCTGAGCTGTCAGCCTTCCTCCCTGGTCACAGGCCTCGCTCTTCACCTGGCTCCTACCATCTCGCCTGCTGCTCTAAGATGCAGTTTTCAGACAGAGCGATCTTTTCAAAATGTAAATCAGATCCCGGCATCCCTCCCTGAAAACGCTCCAGTAACTTGAAAGTCTCCGGTAAGCTGGGACAGGACCTCGCCCTGGCCTCCCAGCCCCGCAGCAGCCGGCCTCCCGCGGCATCTCCTCGCTCTGGCTGCACCGGCCCACCAGGCTGCTCTGTGCCCACCTCCAGGCCTCCGCGCCGGCCGTGCCCCGTGGCCCAGGCGCTCCTTCCTCCCCTCAGCGGGGCTGACTCCTGGTCCAGGGCTCGGCCCTCTCAGGTCCTGTCGGGCCCGTCCTCCAGAACCGCCCTGTGTTGTGAGCTGGCACAGTGGAGTTGAGCCGGGGAATGGGCCAGGGGGGCCTGATCCAGTGCCCTGAGCCCTTGAAGGCAGGGCACTGCCTCACCTGGGGGCAGGCGTCAGTGCGATTAGAAGCTGAAGGATTTGTGTTTTGAGCCTAGTAGTTTTATAGGTGGTGATAGAAAGCGAACATGGTCATGGACCGCGTGGGCAGAGAAGCGCCCCGTTGTTAACAGCTGCGTGCCTGCAGCACCTGCCCTAGCCGCTCTGGTGCACCTGCAGCCCGGAGGCCTCAGGGGGCTTCCTGCTTCTCCAGGAGCCCCAAGTCCACCCCCCTGAGTAAGCAGAGAAGTGGGTGGAGGCGTGGCCGTCCAGCGCAAGAAGACTGCTCTGCCCCTTCCACGGAAAAGCAGAGGCTCAGAGAGGGATCCCCACTGTGGGCCTGTCATGGACAGTGGCCTGGATCTGAGACTCTAGGCCGGACCACCTGGTCCAGTTGTGGCCCTGCTTCCCCAGTCGGGGAGTAGGAAGAGGATGTTTACAGAGGGGCTGCCCTGGTCAGGGAGCAGAAGCTCGCCTCCCGTCTGTCTAGGTCGTGGGGAGAATGGGGGATGGTGGGCAGGAGTCAGTTCTCAGAGACTCTGCCACCAGCCGTATCTTAGCTGGTTTGCCCACCCGCCTTTTCTCCCCAGCAAGTTGGAGGAGGTGTGTAGCACTTAGCTCAGGGCCTGGCACATTGTAAAGACCTCACGAGCGTTCAGAAGCACCGCTGGGGCATCAGACTCGGGAAGCCGAGCCAGGTGGGCTGGGGCTGCCCTCGTCGGGACCCAGCTGAGCAGCCTGGTGATTTCCAGCTGCTGTGGGTGCCCCGCCGGGGGAGCCTCAGGCCTCTGAGACAGGGGCCCTCCCTGGATGAACAGCGCACGGGGGTCTCCCGAGAAGCCCATTTCGGGGGTCACCCCGGGCCAGGTCACAGTGCATGGAGGAGGACACAGGTCGGGGCCAGATGGCCTGGGTGTGACCCCGCGTCTGTCACTTCATAGTGTATGACTAGGGACAAAGCACTTCTCCTCTTTGAACGTCTGTTTTCTCATCTGTAAAATGGGAAAATAATAGAACCTACCCCATGGGGCTAATGTACGGGTTATGCATAATTATGCGAATGAAGCAGTTGGCAGGGAGCCTGGCGCTGGTTAGGTCTAATCTTAGCTCCTGTCATAGGAGTGACATAGCTCCTTAACCCCTGTCTGAGTTCATCGAGTTGCTCCTAGAATTCAGCCATAACTGCTTTGCTTCTGGAAGCTTCTGCTCAGCAAGCAGGTACTGATGCAGCCATCCAGGCCCTGTGCTCAGCAGTAGGAGTCCCAGGGTGGATGAAACACTGCCTGCTTCATAGGAGAGTCTGTTGCTTGGTCCAGGCAGGTGGTTGCATTATGTAAACTGCCGTGTTTGTGGCTGGAGGCAGTTTGACCCCTTACCACGTGCAGTTGTCGTGACATTCTGGGTCATTCCCTGGAGAAGGCCCTCGAGGAGGCTGATTTGGAAGAGCTGGAGCTGAGTGGCATCATGCAACCGCTTGGCCACAGTAATGGGCAGTTGGGTGAGGAGCTCTGCGCCAGAAGGGGCACCAGACTTGAGAGCAGGCAAAGGGAGAAGGGCCAGAGAGGGTCGAGGTGGGCAGGTCTCCCTACTCGGAGAGAGAAGTACAAGTAGGAGGGAAATGGGCGAGTGGCTTTGATCAGCAGGAAGCGGCATCCACGCAGAGCCTCAGGGCGGGGTCTTAGGCTGCTCACATCAGCGCCCAGGGCGGGTGTCAACACTGTGTTGGCCTCAGAGTAAGACCATCGCAGCCCCTTGTTCTGTTCTTAGACCTACTTTGCCACTGATGAACTTACCTGGGTGGGTTTGAGGGGCGATTGAAGTGGTGTATGTTTTGTTATGATAAACATTCTTTAAACAGAACGTGGATGTGCTTCATCACTCGGAATTTAGCCTGCCTTTCTCCCTTGGGTGAGGGCAGCGGCTTGGAGGTCCAGGGAGGAACAGGGTGCGTCCTGCCAGCTCCATGTCCTTGCCCATGGGGTCTTGTGGAGGCTGCCCGTCATCTGTGTAGAAGGACAGGGAGAGGAACTGCTAGAGGAGACAGTTTGTTAAATCGGGGGGAGAAGAGTCTGCACCAGCTGAGGAGAGAAGCCCGTACCTCCCCAGCACAGAGGGGGTGGCAGAGGGAGGGGGTCCACCACCCCACGTCTCCATGGAGCACCTGCCGGTCAGGTTGGGGGGGGCGGGGTCTGGTGAGCATCAAGAGCGTGGAGGCCTTTTGTCCTGAGCGCATGCAGAGAGAGATGGTCGCAAACTGCCATGCAGGGGAGTTCAGTGAAGCCCTGCCTGACCCCGGGAGTGGCCCATCTGGGCCCACGGGCTACTGGGCAGAGGTGAGGCTTTTGGAGAAGCATGGCCCCCTGGGCCAGGTGCTTGACAGGGGTGCAGAGCCCAGGCAGTGCGTGGTACTAAGTGGAATGCAATGTAGTGTGCTGAAAGGTCACCAGTGTGCAGCATTGTGCACAATAGACCTGTCTAAATATCAGAAGATATTCAGAGGCGGTCAGAAGCTACCTCCTGCCTCCTTCCCTGTCGCTGTGAATATGCTCTGTTTGAGCTCGGTTTGAAAAGATCTCCTGGGGCAGACATCAGAAGAATTCAAGTCAGGCATGTGTGGAGTGCCTACTATAAACCACGTGCTGTGTGGACATCGTCTGGGAGTGGGTGTACTAATCGTGCACCCTGAGGGGCAGTGGGGAGGTGGGGCTGGTGGGGACACCGCCCCTGGAGGGGATGACACCGCTAGCAGTGAGCACCACACACTGCTTACCACTCACCTTGCGCCAGGCCCCGGGCGCCCCACCATCTCTTATTCTCACATGTGCTGAGACAGACCACGCTGCCCTTCCCATTGTACCACCACTTACAAGAGAAGGAGGGATTGTTCTTTCCTTGGTCACGTGGTTATCGAGATCACACTCACCTGTGCTTGGACTCCTGAGAAACACAGGGTGTCCTAGCTGTGCACACCCTCTTTTCGCTGCTAAACTCAGCTGCCTACCGAGTTGGTTTGGCCAACGGGCAAGCCTTTCCATCCTCATCCTATGATGGGCTTGGGGCCAGTAGGAGGCACCTCTCTTCCCGTTTCCAGGCCCCTCTGTCACAGCAAAGAGAGTGAGTCCTGTCTGTCCCCTGCAGGCCAGGACCCCATGGACAAGGCCGCCCTGTGCAGGGGGCTCCCGGGTACTCTGGGGCCTCAGCATGGGGTGGCCGAGTGTCGGCCAGCTGGACCCTGCAGCGTCTCTGAGAGCCAGGACATACACGTGGGGACTGGCAGGGACTGTTTTTAGTGAGCTGTCTTTACAACCCGGGCTTTGGACTGTTTATGGGGTCTACAGAAAAGAAAATGTCTGCTCTCTCCTTACAATCAAGAGAGAATTAGGGTGGAGGGGAGGCATTATGACGTCTCCTCACGAAAGATGCCTTGCCTGACGTGGGCATGCATCACAGCCCTCCTCACTTCCTGTGCATTCTTTCTTTTTTTAAAAAACGCTTTGAATCTTCATTGATGTATGGAATGGTTTCTTCCTGCCTATGAATATATTTTGTATTTCCACAAGTTTCTCGCACATAATATTTACCCCTTTTTTGGGTACCATATATATGTGTACAGTTTTAGAGTTGGGAATTTATGATGCTTTTTTATAAACCACATTCGTTTATAAATTCAGGGTAGTATTTACCATTTCCCTTTGTTTCTGACGTATGCAACGCCACACCTGACCTAAGGTTGTGACAGTAAATGTGCTTGCTTATTAACCTTGTGAAATGGGTCTGCAGTCCCCTTTTGAGAATGCTAGAGGAACCTCTGGTTTGGTTGTAATTAGAGCAGTGAGTGAAACCCTAACTGCTGTAAAAAGTAAGGCTCCAGAGCTTCAACACAAATAGCGGAATATTTCACATGAAAGGACTGACTGCAGTGTTCTTTTTTTTTTTTAATTTAATTTAATTTAATTTTTTTATACAGCAGGTTCTTATTAGTCATCCATTTTATACACATCAGTGTATACATGTCATTCCCAGCCTCCCAGTTCATCACCCCCCCACCCCCACCCCCCTGCTGTTTTCCCCCATAGGTGTCCATGCGTTTGTTGTCTACATCTGTGTCTCAATTTCTGCCCTGCAAACCAGTTCATCTATACCATTTTTCTAGATTTCACATCTATGCGTTAATATAGATATTTGTTTTTCCCTTTCTGACTTACTTCACTCTGTATGACAGTCTCTAGGTCCATCCACGTCTCTACAAATGACCCAATTCTGTTCCTTTTTATGGCTGAGTAATATTCCATTGTATATATGTACCACATCTTCTTTATCCATTCGTCTGTCGATGGGCATTTAGGTTGCTTCCATGACCTGGCTATTGTAAATAGTGCTGCAGTGAACATTGGGGTGCATGTGTCTTTCTGAATTATGGTTTTCTCTGGATAGATGCCTCGTAGTGGGATTGCTGGATCATATGGTAATTCTATTTTTAGTTTTTTAAGGAACCTCCATACTGTTCTCCATAGTGGCTGTATCAGTTTACATTCCCACCAGCAGTGCAAGAGGGTTCCCTTTTCTCCACACCCTCTCCAGCATTTGTTGTTTGTAGATGTTCTGATGATGCCCATTCTAACTGGTGTGAGGTGATACCTCATTGTAGTTTTCATTTCTGTTTCTCTCATAATTAGTGATGCTGAGCATCTTTTCATGTGCCTCTTGGCCATCTGTATGTCTTCTTTGGAGAGATGTCTATTTAGGTCTTCTGCCCATTTTTGGATTGGGTTGTTTGTTTTTTTAATATTGAGCTGCATGAGCTGTTTATGTATTTTTGGAGATTAATCCTTTGTCCGTTGATTAGTTTGCAAATATTTTCTCCCATTCTGAGGGTTGTCTTTTCATCTTGTTATAGTTTCCTATGCTGTGCAAAAGCTTTTAAGTTTCCTTAGGTCCCATTTGTTTATTTTTGTTTTTATTTCCATTACTCTAGGAGGTGGGTTCAAAAAGATCTTGCTGTGATTTATGTCAAGGAGCGTTCTTCCTATGTTTTCCTCTAAGAGTGTTATAGTGTCTGGTCTTACATTTAGGTCTTTAATCCATTTTGAGTTTATTTTTGTGTATGGTGTTAGGGAGTATTCTAATTTCATTCTTTTACATGTAGCTGTCCAGTTTTCCCAGCACTACTTATTGAAGAGACTGTCTTTTCTCCATTGTCATAGATTAGTTGCCTCCTTTGTCATAGATTAGTTGACCATAGGTGCATGGGTTTATCTCTGGGCTTTCTATCCTGTTCCATTGATCTGTATTTCTGTTTTTGTGCCGGTACCATACTGTCTTGACTAGTGTAGCTTTGTAGTATAGTCTGAAGTCAGGGAGTCTGATTCCTCCAGCTCTGTTTTTTTCCCTCAAGATTGCTTTGGGTAGTCAGGGTCTTTTGTGTCTTCATACAAATTTTAAGATTTTTTGTTCTAGTTCTGTAAAAAATGCCATTGGTAATTTGATAGGGATTGCATTGAATCTGTAGATTGCTTTGGGTAGTATAGTCATTTTCACAATGTTGAATCTTCCAGTCCAGGAGCATGGTATATCTCTCCATCTGTTTGTGTCATCTTTGATTTCTTTCATCAGTGTCTTATCGTTTCCTGCATACAGTTCTTTTACCTCTTTAGGCAGGTTTATTCCTAGGTATTTTATTTTTTTTCTTGCAGTGGTGAATGGGATTGTTTCCTTAATTTCTCTTTCTGATCTTTTGTTGTTATTGTATAGGAACGCCAGAGATTTATGTGCATTAATTTTGTATCCTACAACTTTACCAAATTCATTGATTAGCTCTAGTAGTTTCCTGGTGACATCTTTAGGATTTTCTATGTATAGTATCATGTCATCTGCAAACAGTGACAGTTTTACTTTTTTTCCAATTTGTATTCCTTTTATTTCTTTTTCTTCTCTGATTGCCATGGCTAGGACTTCCAAAACTATGTTGAATAATAGTGGCGAGAGTGGACATCCTTGTCTTATTCCTGATCTCAGAGGAAATGCTTTCAGTTTTTCACCATTGAGAGTGATGTTTGCTGTGGGTTTGTCATATGTGGCCTTTATTATGTTGAGGTAGGTTCCCTCTATGCCCACTTTTGGGAGAGTTTTTATCATAAATGGGTATTGAATTTTATCAAAAGCTTTTTCTGCATCTATTGAGATGATCATATGGTTTTTATTTTTCAGTTAGTTAATATGGTTTATCACATTGATTGATTTGCATATACTGAAGAATCCTTGCATCCCTGAGATAAACCCCAGTTGATCATGGTGTATGATCCTTTTTTTTTTTTTTCCTCTTATATCTGTGAGGCAAGAACTGTTAACTTTTATTTTACTCTCATTAAATTTTCCTATTATGGTAGTATTTTTTATAAAGGAATTTATAAATTGAATTAAAAGAAACTTCCACTGAAGAGACTCAACATGTAAAAATAATTACTGAAATAATCGTTTAAAGAAAGTATTTCCCCAGAGAAGTCTTCACCAAGTGTATGATCCTTTTAATGTGTTGGTGGATTCTGTTTGCTAGTATTTTGTTGGAGATTTTTGTATCTATATTCATCAGTGATATTGGTCTGTAATTTTCTTTTTTTGTAGTATCTTTGTCTGGTTTTGGTATCAGGGTGATGGTGGCCTCATAGAATGTGTTTGGGAGTGTTTCTTCCTCTGCAGTTTTTTGGAAGAGTTTGAGAAGGTTGGGTGTTAACTCTTCTCTAAGTGTTTGATAGAATTCACCTGTGAAGGAATAAAGACACAGACTAAGACAGTGGACCTGAGGACATGGGGAGGGGGAAGGGTAAGCTGGGGTGAAGTGAGGGAGTGGCATGGACATATATACACTACCAAATGTAAAATAGATAGCTAGTGGGAAGCAGCCACATAGCACAGGGAGATCAGCTCAGTGCTTTGTGACCACCTAGAGGGGTGGGATAGGGAAGGTGGGAGGGAAACGCAAGAGGGAGGAGATATGGGGCTATATGTATATGTATAGCTGATTCACTTTATTATACAGCAGACACTAACACACCTTTGTAAAACAATTATACTCCAATAAAGATTTTTTTTTTTTTTTAAATGCATGGGAGCAATTACCAACAAGTTACTGCGTAGTTGGGGCTTTGATAAATGAATGATTTAATTGAACTGAACTCAAAGGCTGCATTTACAGTGATTCTAAGTTTTGGAATTCAGTGCTTGATTTGCATTCTATAGTAAAACTTTTACTCTGAAAACTCTTTTAAGAGGATAAATATTGCTACTGAAATTCCACTAGGAAAGGTAAAGGCAATGCTCTCAGTGGTTTTCTGTACGTGTGAAGTAAAACCTTTAAGACATACTGTATCGTGACTTTTGTTAACAAGATACTGTGATGTGTTTAGGCGGCCTTGAATCCAGAGATAGTAGATCAAAACTCCACACATCAGTGACTCATAGGTTTAAGAAACTTTAGACGTCCGGCATGTCATTATTTTTCAGAAAAATTATTATTTGTACTATTTTGGAGGGGGACCCTGAGGCACTGATTTTACCTTCTTGGGTTATGTAATATTTTAACTACCTTAATGAGCTTTTTGTTAACAGCAGCCCCAAAATATGACAGTACTGTATCTAAAAACTCAAGAACTAAAAAGTTTCCAAATATATTCATTTAAAAAATATTCTCTGTGCTATGAGAACCAAATAAAATGTAACACATTAAATAAAGTTCTTCCTATTCAAAAAAAAAAAGAATTTACCTGTGAAGCCATCTGGTCCTGGACTTTCATTTGTTGGAAGATTTTTTATCACAGTTTCAATTTCGTTACTTGTGATTGGTCTGTTCATATTTTCTGTTTCTTCCTGGTTCAGTCTTGGAAGGTTATACCTTTCTAAGAATTTGTCCATTTCTTTCAGGTTGTCCATTTTATTGGCATAGAGTTGCTTGTAGTAGTCTCTTTGGATGCTTTGTATTTCTGCGGTGTCTGTTGTAACTTTTCCTTTATTCATTTCTAATTTTATTGATTTGAATCCTCTCCCTCTTTTTCTTGATGAGTCTCGCTAAAGATTTATCAATTTTGTTTATCTTCTCAGAAAACCAGCTTTTAGCTTTATTGATGTTTGCTATTGTTTTCTTTGTTTCTATTTCATTTATTTCTGCTCTGATCTTTGTGATTTCTTTCCTTCTACTAACTTTGGGTTTTATTTGTTCTTCTTTCTCTAGTTCCTTTAGGTGTAAAGTTAGATTGTTTATTTGAGACTTTTCTTGTTTCTTGAGGTAGGCTGGTATTGCTATAAACTTCCCTCTTAGAACTGCTTTTGCTACATCCCATAGGTTTTGGATTGTCGTGTTTTCATTGTCACTTGTCTCTCGGTATTTTTTGATTTCCTCTTTGATTTCTTTAGTGACCTCTTGGTTATTGAGTAATGGATTGTTTAGCCACAGGTTTGTGTTTTTTACATTTTTTTCCCTGTAATTGATTTCTAATCTCATGGTATAGTGGTCAGAAAAGATGCTTGATATGATTTCAGTTTTCTTCAATTTACCAAGGCTTGATTTGTGACCCAGGATGTGGTCTATCCTGGAGAATGTTCCATATGCACTTGAGAAGAAAGTGTAATCTGCTGTTTTCGGATGGAATGTCCTATAAACATCAGTTAAGTCTGTCTGGTCTAATGTGTCATTTGAAGCTTGTGTTTCGTTACTAATTTTCTGTCTGGATGATCTGTCCATTGGTGTAAGTGCGGTGTTCAAGTCCCCCACTATTATTGTGTTACTGTCGATTCCCTCTTTTATAGCTGTTAGCATTTGCCTTATGTATTGACGTGTTCCTATGTTGGTGCATATATATTTATAATTGTTATATCTTCTTCTTGGATTGATCCCTTGATCATTATGTAGTGTCCTTCCCTGTCTCTTTTAACATTCTTTATTTTAAAGTCTATTTTATCTGATATGAGAATTGCTACTCCAGCTTTCTTTTGAGTTCCATTTGCATGGAATATCTTTTTCCATCCCCTCACTTTCAGTCTGTATGTGTCCCTAGGTCTGAAGTGGGTCTCTTGTAGACAGCATATATATGGGTCTTGTTTTTGTATCCATTCAGTGAGCCTGTGTCTTTTGGATGGAACATTTAATCCATTCATATTTAAGGTAATTATAGATATGTATGTTCCTATTACCAGTTTCTTAATTGTTTTGGGTTTGTTTTTGTAGGTCCTTTTCTTCCCTTGTGTTTCTCACTTAGAGAAGTTCTTTTAGGATTTGTAGAGCAGGTTTGGTGGTGCTGAATTCTCTTAGCTTTTGCTTGTCTGTAAAGCTTTTGATTTCTCTGTTGAATCTGAATGAGATCCTTGCTGGGTAGAGTAATCTTGGTTTTAGGTTCTTCCCTTTCATCACTTTAAATATATCGTGCCTCTCCCTTCTGGCTTGTAAAGTTTCTGCTGAGAAATCAGCTGTTAACCTTATGGGAGTTCCCTTGTATGTTATTTGTCGTTTTTCCCTTGCTGCTTTCAATAATTTTTCTTTGTCTTTAACTTTTGTCAGTTTGATTACTGTGTGTCTCGGCGTGTTTCTCCTTGGGTTTATCCTGCCTGGGACTCTCTGCGCTTCCTGGAATTGGGTGGCTATTTCCTTTCCCATGTGTTCCACTATAATCTCTTCAAATATTTTCTCTGCTCCTTTCTCTCTTCTCCTTCTGGGACCCCTATAATGCGAATGTTGGTGCATTTAATGTTGTCCCAGAGGTCTCTTAGGCTGTCTGCATTTCTTTTCATTCCTTTTTCTTTATTCTGTTCCGCAGCAGTGAATTCCACCATTCTGTCTTCCAGGTCACTTATCCATTCTTCTGCCTCTGTTGTTCTGCTATTGATTCCTTCTAGTGTATTTTTCATTTCAGTTATTGTATTGTTCACCCCTCTCTTTTTTTTTTTTTTTCGGTACGCTGGCCTCTTACTGTTGTGGCCTCTCCCGTTGCGGAGCACAGGCTCCGGACGCGCAGCCTCAGCGGCCATGGCTCACGGGCCCAGCCGCTCCGCGGCATGTGGGATCTTCCCGGGCTGGGGCACGAACCCGTGTCCCCTGCATCAGCAGGTGGACTCTCAACCACTGTGCCACCAGGGAAGCCCTCTTTGTTTGTTCTTTAATTCTTCTAGGTCTTTGTTAAACATTTCTTGCATCTTCTCGATCTTTGCCTCCATTCTTTTTCCAAGGTCCTGGATCATCTTCACTATCATTATTCTGAATCCTTTTTCTAGAAGGTTGCCCATCTCCACTTCATTTAATTGTTTTGCTGAGGTTTTATCTTGTTCCTTCATCCGGTACACAGCGCCTCTGCCTTTTCATCTTGTCTATCTTTCTGTGAATGTGGTTTTTGTTCCACAGGCTTCAGGATTGTAGTTCTTCTTGCTTCTGCTGTCTGCCCTCTGGTGGATGAGGCTATCTAAGAGGCTTGTGCAAGTTTCCTGATGGGAGAGACTGATGGTGGGTAGAGCTGGCTTTTGCTCTGGTGGGCAGAGCTCAGTAAAACTTTAATCCACTTGTCTGCTGATGGGTGGAGCTGGGTTCCCTCCCTGTTGGTTGTTTGGCCTGAGGCAACCCAGTACTGGAGCCTACCCGGCTCTTTGCTGGGGCTAATGGTGGACTCCGGGTGGGCTCAAGCCAAGGGGTACTTCCCAGAACTTCTGCTGCCAGTGTCCTTGTCCTCACGGTGAGACATAGCCACCCCCCGCCTCTGCAGGAGACCCTCCACCACTAGCAGGTAGGTGTGGTTCAGTCTCCCCTAGGGTCACTGCTCCTTCCCCTGGGTCCTGATGCACACACTACTTTGTGTGTGCCCTCCAAGAGTGGAGTCTCTGTTTCCCCCAGTTCTGTCGAAGTCCTGCCAGCAAATCCCAATGGCCTTCACAGTCTGATTCTCTAGGTATTCCTCCTCCCGTTGTCAGACTCCCAGGTTGGGAAGCCTGACGTGGGGCTCAGAACCTTCACTCCAGTGTGTGGACTTCTGTGGTATAAGTGTTCTCCAGTTTGTGAGTCACCCACCCAGCAGTTATGGGATTTGACTTTATTGTGATTGTGCCCCTCCTACCGTCTCACTGCAGCTTCTCCTTTGTCTTTGGATGTGGGGTATCTTTTTTGGTGAGTTCCAGTGTCTTCCTGTCGATGACTGTTCAGCAGTTAGCTGTGATTCCGGTGCTCTCATAAGAGGGAGTGAGCGCACATCCTTCTACTCCACCATCTTCTTTGCAATGCTCTTTTTTTCTCTTTTCCTTTGTGCATGGTCTAGTGTCACTTGCTCGTAGGGTGCAGCATGCAGAGGCCTCGTACAGACCTTCAGACCACTGTTGCTCCTGCGAAATGGCTGCAGGGCCGCCTCAGCTCGGTGGGCCATGCAAACACCACCAGGTGTTCTTTTCATTCTTGTCTGGTTGTAGTATTTGGATTTTTGTCTGCAGCTCTCTAATTCTTACCGTATCATAGAGGCTGAGAATTTCCGCAGTGGAAGGGACCTTAGAAAATGTTCACATTCTTCTGATTATTGGAAATGCTACCGTGTTCAAGACCGGGGCATCTCCTTCAGGAAACCACCCCTGACCACTGTCCAGTCTGCCCCCTGCCCACCCTGGGGGTCCAGGAGAAGTGTCCTGTCTGCCCCCTCCACTAGTCTGCAAGCCCTGTCAGGATGGGGGCATGGGGGGCCCATGGTTCTGTTTCCAGCTTCCAGCAGAGTGTCTGACACATTAAATTCTCCTTAGAACAGGAGGCGGAGAAGGCATCTGAAGTACATGGGGACTCAGCATATGACAGATGAGAGCCAGAGGCTTGTCAGGTGGCTTATTCAGTAAATGGCTGACCACTCAGAGTTGTCCATACAGAGGCCACGGTCTGTCTGTCTTTCAGCACAGGTGCTAATGTAACTGCACATCCCTGCTGCAGCCACGGTAGCACCTTTCCTGGCCAGCAGACCATTGCAAGCACTGGCCTTCAGATCTGCTTCCGACTTTAAAGCTTGTCTTCTGTCCCTCTTCTGGTGTGTCACTCGCTCTGGGCCTGGTAACTTTTCCCTGCCTGCCTGCTGGACATTATCATCAGGTGATGCTCCGTAGGGCCTGATTACACGTGAGGACCCTGGCCAGCAGCACTTTACGCTGCCAGCTCTCTTCAAAATCAGACCTTGTCTTCCTTAGAAAACCGGCCTCGCTCCAGTGTCTGCACCCACCTTCTGCAGGGTTTGCTGCGTTCACTCTGCGTAGTAACTTTCATTCCTGCTGGTACAGGAGGAAATGCTGACTTGGGACATCTTGCCTCGTCTTTCCTTGTGGTGCAGGCTGAGTGCCTACCCTCTTCTCACCTCCCCCTGATGCGCCACTCTGGAGAGTTCAGTTTCTCCGCAGCTTTTCAAAGTGCCCGCTCTGTGCCCAGCACGGCACTGAGAACCATCCTGTGCTTCTGAGGGAAAACGTTTTCTCGGCCAAAACACCTTGTGGCTTTTGGAAGAAGCAATTCTGCGTCTTCCTTCTTTTTCTTTTTTCCTCTCTTGCTTTTTGCCTCATTTTTCCCAATTATTAAAGGACTGTATTATTTTTAAAATTTAGGTGACAGAAAAAAGAGAAGAGGGGCCCATGGTTGTACAGCACATAGACGCCCACGAGGAGTGCCGACCCCCCTCTGGTGCGGGTGTGGAGCCCGATGCCGTCTGTTCAGGGGGTACTGGCTAGGCCCTTCCTCGTGCCAGGCCACATACAGGTGCTGGAATAAAGTGGCCAAAACACGGCCCAGGTCCCTGCTTTCATGAAGCTCACGATGGTGAGCAGGTAGATGAACAGGTGATGGGATTCCCAGGGGCGACAGTGCAGTGAAGGAACGAGGGCAGGAGAGGCTGGAGTGTGCCCGAGGCTGCTGCTGCTGCTAGGGGGGTGGCTCTGGGACGTCCTGTTGGACGCGGTGACAATGGAGTGGGAGCCCAAAGGGAGTGAGGGAGGGACTCCGAGCAGGGCAGCCACGCTGGGGGAGGACCCAGGAGGCCGGGAGGGCACTGGGCATGGGGCGGCAGCTCCGGGCAGGCAGGGTCTGGCCGGGCACGGATGCCCAAGGGGCTGTGCTCAGTGAGGGGACACACAGTGTGGCACATAGGGTTGTGTGCTGCCCTCTTCACTCATTCACACATAAGCCTTTTCTCACTTATCGCAGAGCCTGTAG
The DNA here is from genome assembly GCF_003676395.1 of Aethalodelphis obliquidens. Taxonomy (NCBI): domain Eukaryota; kingdom Metazoa; phylum Chordata; class Mammalia; order Artiodactyla; family Delphinidae; genus Aethalodelphis; species Aethalodelphis obliquidens. Next base: position 10,525,809 of record NW_020837985.1, on the reverse strand, counting down.
GGCACGAGGGAGGTGCTGAGCGTCCACGTCTTAGATGACAGGGCCCTGTCTGTGTATCTGGGAGCCGGTGCAGCGGAGCAGAGGTGTGCAGACTGGGGCACAAGCACCCCCACCCACATCCCAACTGTCCCTTAGCCGCCGTCATCTCCGTGGAGGAGATGGGGTCTTGGTGGGAAGCTGCTCTCCCACGAGTACAGAGCCCAGCAGAGTGCCCTGGTCTGTTAGAGGTCTGGTCTAGATTCTGGAACACTTGAGGTGGGCAGAGCTGCAGAACTCAGAGGCTGACTTAGTGAATAATTTGCACAGTCCTATAGGTTAAGGTTTTCCATTAAGCTCTCTATGCTGCCGATAATTTAGCTGGAAGATGTGTTAGATACAGCACTTGGGGACAATGGAGTACCCATCTCAGGGGATAATGACACTGTGAAGCCAGATTATTTCTACCGTGGAGAACAATTGTAAGCCTGTGCTAGTAGATTAAACTGCTAGAGTGATCGTTTTGAACAAAGAAAATGGTCGAGAGCTATACAGCCAGCCATAAACTGATAGGGGTAGGTAAAGAGTAATAATTCAACCCTGTTGATCTATGGCATGTAATCCCTTTAGTCGCTGCCACGCTACAGCAGCTGAGGAAGGTCCCCGGACCTGAGGTCACCCAGACTAACGTCCAGATTTTGCTACTTTCCAGCTGTTTGACCTTAGATGAGTCACCAGACGTTAGAGGTTTCATTCAGAGATGCCCAAGCCACGAGATGCTGTGTGCAAATGATTGGGATGAGGCCGGGAGAGTGTCCACTGGGTTTCACGGGGACAGGGGAGGAATGCCATGGTTTGCAGAAACACAAAGCCAAACAACAAACAGAGTGGGAATCATGTAACAGGTAGAGTGCGGAAGTGGGAGGAGGGGCTTGCTCTGCAGGGAGCCTCTGTGCCTCCCTCTGTAACGCAGCCCTCCACCACCCCCGGCTGCTGTTTCTCCAGCCGTACGCGAAGCGGGGCCTCTCCGGGGCTGGTGGAGCTGCTCACGCAAGCTCGTGAGAACGTAAACCTGCGGTGAGTCAGGCTTCGGACGCCCCGCCTGTTACAGCTGTGCCACCCGGAGGGCCGCTCTTGGCAGGACTTCTGTGAACTGGACATTTATCTTCGTCGCTCTGTCTGCTGAATTAAGCCCAACGGACCGTGTTTGGAAAGTTTATTTTACTCTTATAATTAGCAGTGAGTGAATTTAACTGGTGATTCCGGTAGACAAATCCCTAGAGCTGAAAATTGGAAAAAAAATGGAGAAAGGATTATGTTAAATAGACTTAATACGTAGAAAAGGTAATATGGGCAAATAAATGTAGCTATTTCGAGGGAGAGACAGATGATGCTAAGTCTTCTCTTCCCATGTTAGGCGAGTCGCGGTTCAGGGGCTGCCGCGGCTTCCTGGGAAGCCGCCAGCGTCTTCCTGTGTAAAAGCAAGTCTCAGTCTCTCAGCTGGTGAGCGAGGTTCTTCGGGATGTGGTTGTGAACTTCATTTCAGGCCTCGCCCGCCCCCGCTCCCCAGCACCGCCTCTCCTATGACTCATGCACTTTGGACAGACACACAGCCCCTGGGAGCCTCCCCTCTGCAGACACACTCGAGGTCTGGGGTCCCTCACTCAACTAGGAGCAAAGCCTCAGTGCAGACGAGGGGCCCGTAGGAGACGCAGGATGGGGATGTAGGAGTCCTCCGGGCTTTGAGGGAGGGCACGAGAAGCGTGATGGGGAAGCCTGGAATCGGAGGGTTGTGGAAGCAGCGAAGAGGGCGTCTCAGTGAGTAAAGCTGAGGTTGGCTCAGCAGCGTCAGACAGCAAAGGACCGTGTGGAGAGGTGAGGATGGAACTCTGCCCAGTGGGCTTGGTGACTGGGAGGCGGCGGTGGCCCTGGTGGGGCTGTGGGCACATGCCTGCCCTTTGCCGCCTTCCCTCGGCCTGCCATGCCTTTTCCCACCATCTGCGGACAGCGCCTTCCACGAAGTGGCCCCGGGCCCTGATGTGACAGAGTTAGCATGTAATTGCCCTTATTTCGAGCACGGTGGCCTCATGTTGGTTTCTGCCCTTCTTCCACATCTGTGGGCAGTAGCCACGCCTCAGTCGTCCTGGGACCTCCTGGGACGGCTCCTGGGTGTGTGTCTACCCCACTGCCATGGGAACAAGAGCTGCAGCCTCTGCTCATCAAAGCCCTGGGCCTGGCAGGGATCTCTTTGTCCGGGGCAGTAGTGTCAGCCCTTGTCGGTACTCAGCCATCGAGGCGCTAGAGTTGTCCAAGAGGAGAGTGAAGTCTTAGGCTGGACGTCTTCCTCATTTTAGGCTTCATTTCTGATGATGGCAATCACGGTGTGTGAACGACAGTGCCAGGAGGGTATCTCAAAGCTCGTGTATTGGTTGATCTCCCCCTGTTTCTCTGTCACCATTGTGTCATCTGTTTACCTGAAGTGCATCAGCTTGTTTTGCACACCTGAGGCTGGGACCTCAGCATACATCACCCATGCCGCCTGACTTCTTTCTTCATGTAGAATTTACTGGCAGTTAAGAGGAAAGCATTTGTTGAGTATTCCTTCCCCCTTTCCCACTCTTCTGTCAGTTACCTTCTTTCAAAGTGAAATAAATCAATATTTACTTCTAAAGTCTCCGTTCACAGTACATTTTCCCATTTAAATGAAATTGAAACAAACAGTAAAAGAAGAAGAAAAAGGCCTCCATCTACTGCAGAAAAACAGCTCAGGCTAAATGGATTAATACTTTCTACCCAGGGTATCTCTCTAGCTTCTGGTAAATTCCGTCAGTCCAAGTTAAAAGGTTCCTTCCAATCAGTAACTTTGTGTGGAGCCCACCCCAGAGGTGCCTCGTCCATTTTCTTCTCTGCATTAAACATGACCCCGTCTGACACAGCCCTTCCTGCTGTCAGGGAATGACACAGGCACAGGGCCGAGGGAGACCCCTGGAAGCCCCATGGGGCGTTCCCATAGACGGCGTGGGGTCATGGCTTGTTACAGAGGGCCAGGCAGGGAGGAGACCGTCCCACGCCAGGCTCCAGCTGGGAAGGGAGTCAGAAGCGTCATGAATGGGAGCTCACGGAGGCCACCTGAGCAAACCCACTGCTTCCAGTCTCTCCTGGGGGTCCTGGGAGTCATTGCTCCTTCTGCCCTCTCTGCCTGGAGTCCCATCCCATGCCTCCTCCGGAGGCTGCCCTGGCACTCTGTCAGAGCATCGCTCGGTTCCTGTGTCTGCCCCGCTAGACTGGTTTTCCACCATGTGCTGCCTGAGCGCCCATCAGGGCACCTGCACCCAGTGGAGCATCGTTGCACAAATACTGGGTTCTTGCTCCGTGCCAGGCATCCGCCCTGCCCACCTGGCTCTGGGAGAAGAGCTGTGCCGGGGCAGTGCCGTCCTAACCCTCACGGAGCTCAGTCCACTGGGACCTGATAAAATGACAAAGGTTTTGTTGAATGAATGAATAGTTGACATGCCGCAGTACCTTAAGAAAACGTTGTTCAGTACACGAATGAAGACACCAAAAGCGCAGTGATGTTATTAAGCACCCACTTTGCATACGGAATCTTCTTCAGTTCTCCTAGCCATTCTCTGAAGTGGGCATTTTCGTCCCTGTTTTACAGATGAGACACCTGAGAGTCATAGGGGAGAGTGGGCAAGGCTCACAGCTAACTGCGGGGGAGCTGCTGTGTAAGCCCCGCGAAGTGCAGGACAAAGTTCTTTCCACCTCGCCTTTCGGACCCCCTGGGGAAGGCTGGTCTCTGTGACATCCCTCCCTACATCTGAGGGCTCTCGTTCCCCAGCTCAGCAAGTCCAGGCCCCTTCACTGTCCTCCTGGGCTGGTTTTCTAATCCTTCAGTCATTTTTGCAGCTCTTAGGGTCTCAACACTTTCTAAATCTTTCCCATATTGTTTATATCATTGCTCTTCTCAAAATCAAAGACAGTTGTAAAACAGACCAGAATGCACAGTCAGGGAGCTGGGGCCTTAGCACCAGCTGGAATTTGGCCTTGTCTGGAATCGGCTTGCTTGGAGCTACAGAGAAAAGCCCGCCCGTAGGAGTGAGCAGGCCCCTCCACTGACAGAGCCCCGGGGCAGTGAGTGCCCATCAGCAGACCCCTCCCGTGGCTCTGAGGCACTAGTGTTGGTGGACGACACCTGGGCAAAACCAGGCGTGCAAGGGCATGTACTCCTGCCTGGTGTGCTGTTGATCTTCTTCACACACAGAGCTGAGCTCCCAGAGTGTGTGGAGAGACAGATAAGCCAGGATAAACTAGTCCCTTTTTCACCACCAAATGGACCAGCTATGAATTTCCAGGAGACCCCGCACCCAACCCTCTACACGGTTGCAGGAAGTAACTCCTAGAGTGCCTCGGCAACTCCCACGCCTCTGGGAGGCATCACGAGAAGAGCTTGGACTGGGTGTTTGAACTTGGGTTCCACCATGAGCCCCAGCTGGGGCCCCTGACCACGTTACTTTGCACCGGTGAGCGCCGCTCTCCTCATCTGTAAACCGGGGGTGAGAGCAAGCGTAGAGCATTGCTGAGATGATTCTGTGCAGGAAGGACCAGCTCCTGGAATGTGCCACATGCTCCATAGGCAGTCGCTGTGATTCTCTTGTCCTGCTGGACCTGGAAGTGGGGCCCGTGTGACCTTTCTCTTGCCCTCCCGCAGGTCACGGACGAGGAGCCCAGTTCCAACCACACGGTCATGATCCAGGAGACCCTCCAGCAGGCCTCCGTGGAGCTGGCTGAGCAGCATCACTTGGTGGTGTCCTCCGACGACGTGGAGGGCATTGAGACGGTAACCGTCTACACGCAGGGCGGGGAGGCCTCGGAGTTCATCGTCTACGTGCAGGAGGCCGTGCAGCCCGTGGAGGAGCAGGCCGTGGGGCAGCCGGCCCCGGAGCTCTAGAGGACACGCAGTGTGGGACAGCGCCACGGGGCAGGGCTGCCGGCCTCTGTGCAGCCCCCGGGACAGCCAGGGCGGGGAGGCCCCAGAGAAGTGCTCTCCCAGGCTCTCCTCTGCGCTGTCCACCCTGGCGGCCGCGTGGGGCTCTCCTGGCCCGGCTTTGGGTGGGCGAGGGATCGGCATCACCAGCGACACAGGAGCGCTGCCCCCAGCACAGGCACACGCACCTTCCCCCCGCGTCGTCTGCTTCCAGAAAGACCTGTGCCTCAACTCCCCAAACATGGCCCGTACCGCATAGCCCCTTTGCTTCAAGTGTCGAACAGAGACCCCCAATTCTCATCGGCGTCTTCCCTGAATCACAGCCTAACTCCTTGACCCCTGTCTGGGTGCCGAATCTTTACCTGGGACTGCTCTGCAGCCTGGTAACCAGGAGACAGCTGTCAGAGAAAGCGACCTTAACGGTGTTTGAATCACCTGTGAGAGAAAAGAGGGGAGGGGTTATCTACACAGTTCCACCCTCCTCAGGCCTCAAGGGCGCTTATTATCATGTGAAGTAATGATGGTTTGACGGCCCTCCCGCTCCCATCACACGTGGTGGTCTCAGCTTACTATCTTGGAATTCTTTTGCTTTTAAAATAAATGCACTTTCTCCTATTCACCTCCTACTCTATGGAGGTGAGTTGGATAGAATAAAAGCATTCTCTGCCTGAGTACTTCTGCTCCTCTGTTAGGTTGGTGGGTTTACCTTTCCCCTTCCCAAGTCAGAATCTGGGATTTGGACCCCACCCAGGACAACCCTCTCTGAGACCCAGGCCCTCAAAATGTGACAGTGATGCTCGTTCTCCCTCTGAAGCATTAGCCTTGCTTTGGGGCCACTGTTTGAGGTTAACGGTCTTGCGCCCCACGTCCTGGCACCTCGCATTGGCTTTGCTGCAGCCCCTTCCCACCTTGGGAGGAGAAGTAAACCGACAGTCAGGAGCCTCCGTGATGCTCTCTAGTCCGACTGCCTTTTAGTCCAGGTGCTCGTGATAAATCCCGTACCTTTTGGCGCCTCTGCCGTGTGGCAGCTTTGTGGAGGCACCGAGGCGAATCCTACTGCCCCCTGTCCAGCCCCGGGGTCTCGTGACATCGTCACCCAACGTCCAGCTCACTGAGGTCAAGATCTTTTTTCTATCAAATGAAATTTTATTTAATTTATAGTGATTCTAACCAATTGTTTGAATAAACCATCCTTTTAAGTTGTAAAATACCAAGCTATTGCCTCATGGTTTTAGATTTTCACATTTCTAGACTAGACAATGAAATCATCTATATTACATAGGACGGTTCACAAAACTGTTCATCTGAAACAACGTTTTTGATGCTCTTTGGGCACTAAAAACAGCCAAAACTTTTGATTCAGTAACAAATGAAGAAAAAGCTTGAGAATTATTTTTAATCCTACAATGGTTTGCTGTCCTTTGTTTCCAAGGAAGACATTACTGACCCATTTTCAGTAAAGAATGAACTTTGAGTTATTTCTCTAATAAGGGTGGTGGATTTCTACCAGTCTTGGTAAAGATAAATGGTACAACGAAACGATGGATTTTTTTCTCTTAATGTTTAGAAGCCTGTGTGTCGTGTTTGTTTGTTTGTTTCTTGACATATAATTGACCTACGACACTACGTTAGTTCCAGGTACACAACATAGTGATGGGATATTTTTATACATTACAAAATGATCACCACAGTAAGTCTAGTTATTGTCCGTCATCATACAAAGTTATTACACAGTTATTGACTATATTTCTCCATCCTGTACATTTCATCCCTATGACTCATTTGTTTCGTAACTGGAAGTTTGTACCTCTTAATCTCCCTCACATATTTCACTTACCCCTCCAACTCCTCTCCCCTCTGCAACCACCTGTTTGTTTTGTTTGTTTTGTTTTTTAGATTCCACATATAAGTGAAATCATATGGTATTTGTCTTTATCTAACTTATTGCACTTAGCATAATACCCTCTAAGTCCATCCATCGTGTCACAAATGGCTAGATTCCATTCTTTTTTTATGGCTGAGTAATGTTCTATTGTGTAGATATACCACATATTCTTTACCTATTCATCTGTTGATGGGCACTTAGGTTGCTTTCATATATTGGCTATTGAAAATAATGCTGCAGTGAACATAGGGGTACATAATATCTTTTTGAATTAGTATTTTTGTTTTTGTTTTGAAAAAATACCCAGTTGTGGAATTGCTGATTGTATGGTAGTTCTATTTTTAATTTTTTGAGGAACTGGCATACTGTTCTCCATAGTGGCTACACCAATTTGCATTCTTACCAGCAGTGCACAAGGGATCCCTTTTCTCCACGTCCTCACCAACACTTGTTATTTGCTGCTTTTTTGATAACAGCCATTCTGACAGGAGTGAGGCGATATTTCGTTGTGGTTTTCCTTTGCATTGCCCTGATGATTAGTGACAGTGAGCATCTTTTCATGTGTCTGTTGGCCATCTGTATGTCTTATTTGGAAAAATTCCTATTCAGGTCTTCAGCCCATTTTTTAATTGGGTTGTTTATTTATCTTTGATGTTGAGTTGTATGAGTTCTCTGGATATTTTGGATATTAACCCCTTATCTGATATATTGTTTGCAGATATTTTCTCCCATTCAGTAGGTGGCGTTTTCATTTTGTTGATGACTTCCTTTATGGTGCAAAAGCTTTTTAGTTTTATGTATTCTCATGTGTTTATTTTTGCATTTGTTTCCCTTGTCTGAGAAGACATATTAAAAATATATATATATTGCTCTGACTGGTATCAGAGAGCATACTGCTTATGTTTTCTTCTAGGGGGTTTATGTTTTCAGGTCTTAGATTTAAGTCTTTAATCCACTTTGAGTTTATTTTTGTATATGGTGTGAGAAAATGTTCTAATTCTATTCTTCTACATGCAGCTGTCCAGTTTTCTCAGCTGGAGGTTTCATTTATTTATTGGAGAAATTTTTTCCCCCCATTGTATATTCTTGCCTCCTTTGTTGTAGATTAATTGACCATCCATGTAAGTTGGGTTTATTTCTGAGTTCTCTATTCTGTGTCATTGATCTACGTGTCTGTTTTTGTGCCAGTACCTTACTGTTTTGATCACTGTGGCTTTGTAGTGTAGTTTGAAACCAGAGAGTGTGATACGTCCAGCTTTATTGTTCTTTCTCAAGAGTGTTTTGGCTCTTTGGGGTCTTCTGTGTTTCCATAAAAATTTTAGGATTATTTATTCTAGTTCTGTGAAAATGCCATTGGTATTTTGGTGGGGATTGTATTGAATCTGTAGATTGCCTTGGGTAATATGGTCATTTTAACAATATTAATTCTTCCAATCTATGAACATGGTATATCTTTCCATCTGTTTGTGCTGTCTTCAGAGTCTTAGAGTTTTCCAAATACAGGTCTTTTACCTCCTGGTTTAGATTTATTCCTAGGTGTTCTATTCTTTTTAATGCAATTATAAGTGGGATTGTTTTCTTAATTTCTCTTTCTGATAGTTCATTGTTAGTGTATAGAAATGCAACAGATTTCTGTATATTAATTTTGTATCCTGCCACTTTACTCAATTCATTTATTAGTTCTAACAGATTTTTGGTGGCATCTCTAAGGTTTTCTATATATAGTATCATGTCATCTTCAAACAGTGACAGTTTTACTTCTTTCTTTCCAATTTGGATTCCTTTTATTTCTTTTTCTTGTCTGATTGCTATTGCTGGGGACTTATAATACTATGTTGAATAAAAGTGGCAAGAGTGGGCGTTCTTGTCTTGTTCCTGATCGTAGAGGAAATGCCTTCACTATTGAATATGACGTTAGCTGTGGGATTTTCATATGTGGCTTTTATTATGTTGAGGTGTGCTCCCTCTATGCCGACTTTGTTGAGAGTCTTCATCATAAATATATACTGAATTCTGCCAAAAGCCTTTTCTGCGTCTGTTGAGATGATCATATGATTTTCATTTTTCAGTTTGTTAATATGGTGTATCACATTGATTGATTTGGAGATATTGGACTATCTTTGCGTCCCTGGAATAAATCCCACTTGATCATGGTGTATGATCCTTTTAAGGTATTGTTGAATTTGGTTTGATAATATTAGGTTGAGGATTTTTGCATCTAAGTTCATCAGTGATATCATCCTGTAATTTTCTTTTTTTGTGGTGTCTTTGTCTGGTTTTGGTATTGATGATGCTGGCCTCGTAGACTGAGTTCAGAAATGTTCCTTTCTGTTGAAGTTTTTGGAATAGTTTGAGAAACATAGGTGTTAACTCCTCTCTAAATGTTTGATAGAATTCACCTGTGAAACTCTCTGGTCCTGGACTTTTGTTTGTTGGGAGTTTTTATTACAGATTCAATTTTATGACTGGTAATTTGTTCATATTTTTTATTTCTTCCTGATTCAGTCTCAGGAGATTGTACGTTTCTAGGAATTTATCCATTCCTTCTAGGTTGTACATTTTTGGGGTGTACAGTCGTTTTGTGGTTCGTAGTCATTTCTTGTGATCCTTTGTATTTGTGCGGTGTCAGTTGTAACTTCTCACTGAGGTCAAGGTTTGTTTCCTCCGAGAACCCTTTCTTCAGATGAAATCTCATGCAGGTGTATAAGCAGATGTACAAACAAGTGAAGTGGTAGTTGTTCTGGATGAAGAGGGTGGAGTCCATAGCCCCATGCACTTGGCTTTCATTGTCACCACCCTATCACCCCAGCCAGATCTGAGGGGACCTCCTGGGGGAAGCTTAAAAGCTGCTGCTCTGATACAAGGAGGGGAGTGGCTGCTTTCCCTAAGCCAGGAAGGTAAGAAGTGCCACTGGAACTCAGAGGAAGCAAGGACACTTCCCACTCAGGATAAGTTAGGGAAAGCTTCGTGGTGGAGGTGGCCTGTGATCGGGGCTTTGTAAACTAGATAGACTTTGCACTTGCAGGGAGTGGAGTCGGAGGAGAGGGAGGGGATTCCAAAGAAGAGTAACAGTGGCGCTAACCCCTGAGGGTGGGACAGCATGGAGGATGAATGGTGAGCCATGAGCGTTTCTGTTAGGCTGGTGGGTCCTCTAAGGGGGAAGACAGAAGGGTCAACCAGAAGCCAGAACCTAGAGGAATAGGTTGGATATTGGAGATGATGGATATTGATTTTATTCAATAAACGTAACTCAATAAAATTAAATGGGGACACAGTGGCCATTTAATAGACCCAGGGTGCAAAGGTCAGAGTGGTATTCCAGAGAGATTAATCCTGCCCAAGTATCCGTGTAAGTTCTGTTGAGATGGTTGAGCATCCAGGTCAGAGACGGAGTCTGGGCTCAGATCCAGTTCTGTCACTTTTCTGAGTGACCATGGCGTGTTCTATGCCTGTCTGAGTTTTAGTTTACTGATCTCTGAAAGGGGTCTGATGATAATTGCGAACTCCTAAGATTACTGAGAGCATTAACTGAACAGAGCCCAAGAAGCCATTAGCAGAGCACCTGGCCCACACTCTGTAATTATCCATTATTATTTGTGCTCCTAGTCACGGGGCCCACAAATATGAACATCCCTCAAACGACGCACTCAAAGTGGTCATGATCTCGTGGGAAAGATGCAACACGAATGCACAAAAGGAAAAGTCTAACTGCGTGTGCTCGGTGTAAGCCGTGGGGTGAGGCTGGAGGGAGGAGCCTGCCCTTCCCAGGTCCCCTGACACAAGGCCTTGGACCCGAACTGGTGGGATCATGTGACTTGGAGGGGCAGGTGCCCAGGCCACTCAGCAGGAGCTCTCGGCTGTCTGCACGAACGACCACAGAGCTCAGAGTCTGGGTGCCGTCAGGGCTGGGTCAGTCCTACATGCCGCTACCCTCGAAAGCTGGTTATTTCTGAGGGTCCCATCCAACATGCGCTTTCTTTGCCTCCTCAGTGACCCTGAAATCATGAAAAGATCTTACTCTTCTAATTTATAAAACCCCCCGAAGAATGGTAACTGTGCTGGGCTGCTGTTAAGTGGGCGTGCGCCAGGCATCTGCTGGGTCATGTGCAGTCCTGGGTACTTATCAACACAAGTGACTTTAAATGGTCATGGGGGCCTTGTGCTTGGGAGGCAAGGTGGGCTTCGGTTTGAATCCTGCTTCCCCATTTATGATTCACTGTGATGTTGGTTAACCTTTATGAATATCAGTTTCATCATCTACACAATGGGGTAAATGATTTTGCCCCATTTGCCTAGTTCGTTTTAAGGGTTAACCCTGACTGCGTACATCTGAGCATCCGGCACATTGTGTTACACATAGTAGGAACACAATACACATTTGTTCTGCTTCCTGTTGTTCACGGTGGTTTCCTGGTAAAGTCCCGGGCAAGTGGCAGAGGGCAGCGTGAACAGGGATGTGTCATTTGCTCGCCTGTGCGCAGGGTGAGGCTCCCATGTCTGGCCGTTGTTTACTAACCTGGTAACATCCTCGTTCATCTGCCTCTCCTGGGCCTGTCACAGCCTCGTGGGCACCCACTCGCCCCTGATTCAGCGAAGACGAATGGACTGCCTGCAGTGGCCTGGCGCTGGCCGTGAAGCTGTGGGAGCACAGCTTCGCAGCGACACGTGGTCCCGGGCTCAAGGAAGTCACCACCAGGTCCGCGGGCAGAGGCGCGAACAAGGGATGGGATGCTGCAGGGACCCAGCGGGGCCGCTGGTGTGGCTCCAAGGGGTACACGGAGGGCCTCGCTGCAGCCTCAGCTGAGCCCCGGATCCAGGCAGGGAAGGGGCATCAAGACACCAGGCTTGACCAGACATGACCTATTGAGAAATGGCGAGTCACAGAGGCCCAAGGGCCAGTGCAGACGCGCCGGACACCGATTCCCACACCAAGCCTCGGGGGGCAGCTTCCCAATCACCCTTATCTGACCAAGAGGGAATGTGTCTGGAGGTTGAGAAGCTTGCCCACAGGCCATAGCTTGTAAGAGGGGAAGCCAGAAATGGGGAGGGGGCTGCCTGCTTCAGATCCCACCCCCAGCCAGCCGGATCCCCGAGTGGGGGCATCTGGCCTGGAGAGAAGGCCCTGGGCGGGCAGGGCGCCTGCTGGCAAGACCTAAGGCCGCACAGAAGGAGGTGGGGGAGGAGGCGGGAGGAAAGATGAAGGGAGAGACTTTCGCCATTTGATGCCATTCACGGTATTCTGCTGTGTCGGTAGACTGCTTCTCTCCATCTGTGTCATTACATCGTCTGGCCCTTGTCCCCCCGGCAGGGTTGTCCCTGGAGGGCGATTGCTCTCAGAGAACCACCTATCTTGACACAGCAGACCATTTATGTTAGCACGGCTACCCGCCCCCTGCCCCGGAAACACAGAAAGGTGGACCCTTGTCTGTATTACAGGATCCCCGTGGAGTCGGGCGGGGCAGGGCAGGGGGCGTGGTTCTGTCGCATCCTTCCCTGACTCTGTTCCTTAGGCACCCCTTCAGCCAGAGTTACGTGCTGGCAGCCCTAATACCAGCCCTGCTTCTGGATGTCCTTTCCTTCCTCCTGGGCTGTCATCTGTTAACGCAGGGGGTGAAGGCCGGGCTCTGAATAAGGAGCCCAGCCCAGACAAGAAAGGCCTGACTCCACCTCTTGGCATTTGTGTCACTTTGGGAAGTTAGGTTATGTCACCTCACCATTGCCCTAATGTGGATGATAAAATAATCGCTGCGAGGGGTTAAGGACTTACTGTGTCGGGGCCTTTGCATCTGTCCTTAGGACAGCGCTGGGGGGTGTGGGTGTTCTTGCCCCAATGTACAGATGAAGATCAACTAGCCTCAGAGGTAGTGAGCTTCACCATGATAATGTCTGTGAGGTGCTTGACACAGTGTCGGGCAGAGAAGGACGGCTCTGGCCCCTCAAGACAGTGCCTAGTAAGGAGGCCGTGACCTTCCAACATGGCCGTGGTTGCGCAGCCCCAAGTCTGTGCTGCATTAGTTGCTCTGAGTTTCACGTGTTTTGAGGAGACAGTGACTTACTTTATGACCTGTACCTACAGGGCCAATTTAGCAAATTAATTTTTCTTGTAATAAGTATTTAAAATTCATTAGCTGTTGTCACTGATGATTTTCTCCCTATTCTTCGGTTCCATCTTTCAAGGTTGGAGAGAAAGGACTGTTTGATTCCAGATCCATCACACAACCAACCCTTTTACAATTTCAAAATGAACTGTCCATCCTGCTCTTGGATGAAATCCAGGTCCGCATACCTCTCCTCCCAGTGGTAATAGTTGTAAGTCATAGCAGGAAGTCTTTGGGAATCAGTTAAGTGGACTAATACTTTGGAAGAGGAAAGAAAAAACAAAACGTATCCTGAAGGGAGGACTTAATTTACCATGCATCACAAAATTTTCTAAGTAAATTATTTTCAAGTCAACTTGGCCCTTAGCCATGACAGGGACACGTTTGGGTTTGATTTTTAAAATTCTTATCTATCACTGTCACCATTCCTGCTGCAATTTAAGGCTTTGGGGGTTTGTGGTGGATAACAGTTGTTACACTTCCTGCAGGCTAAGAAGGCAGTGATGGTTTGGTATATTAACTATCACAAAACAGACAAAAAAGGGCAGGGCAGGTAGGTGTAGACAGAAGAAGGCGTGTCAGGCCAGAGTCGCCTGTGGTATTTGCTGCCCCCACTGGTGCTCAGCATCGGTCCTTCCATTCTGCACCTCTTTTTGGACCGTCCCAGAAGCAGACCTACGGGTGATGGAGAGATGCAAACTGGGGAGTCACCCGTAGCCTCGGGTGATGGAGAGATGCCCCAGACAGTAGCCCCGCCCTCGGGGAGCTTGTGATGGACCAGGAGAAACTAATAAGGGAACCACAAGTGGCCACCTACCTGTGGTGGGTACTTAGGTCACATGCATCCTGCCCGGGTACCTAGATGGAAATTAGCCTTGAAAGACAGCTTCTGCCAGGCCTGGAGAGAGGCATGCTCACCTGGGTCTGTGCCTTGTAGGTCACAATGCACTGACCGTGACAATCAGTAGAGTTGGCCCCATCCAGGGGTCTCTGTAAATCTATCAACTGGCGTTCTGTGAAGTGTGGGTACGCTGTGAACAGCTGAACCTTTGTTACGTCTGAGGTTAGACTCCCAGGTTGGAGCCAGGGGTTCACCGCTTACTAGCTGGTACATCACACGTTCTCTCTGAGCCTCCGTTTTTCCATCTCTAAAATGAAGATCACGATAGCACCTTGCTCATCGAGTCATCGTGAGGCTTAGAGAAGACGATACCTATGCTTTTCCTGGCACGGCACAAGCATCCAACCTGGGTTAATTATTACCATCTCCTCAATTATTGTCATCATTTTCTTCTATCGTAACTGTGTTGAATGCATGAATGGCAGAGTGGCTGGAGGATGGATTACCACTAAAGGAGCCCCAGAGGCTGGGTGAAGCTACAGGTGACTCCCCAGTTGGCAATAATCAAAAAGGACAGCAGAGTCTATGACCCAGGCACAGGGTGCCAGAGCTGAAGGAACTTGAGGGAGATAGTCAGCAGCCCTACTTTGCAGGTGAGCAAACTGAGGCCCAGAGAGGGAAAGGGACTCCTCGCATTGCACGGAACAAGTGGGCGTGTGAAGTGCTGCTAGGCTCCATTGGTGACGCAAGCATCCTAACGGTGCTGAGATACCCTCCCCGCTGCTGGGGAGGCTGTCCCTGTGGCTCTGCCCCCCTGGGGGCAGCCTTCATCCTTTGATGCTGTTGACCTCACCACCCGGACCTTCTGTCAGGAGGGGGCAGGGGGGTCATGGCCAGTTCCCCCCACTGCAAGGACAAGTCCCTGCCCGTTGCGGGGAGTGCTCAGTCACTCTGCATACATCACCTCCCAATCCCCGCAGGTGACCTGGGCTGCCCATTTCACAGAGGTGGAATCGTGGGTCCCAGAGGTCACGGGGCACTGAGAGGAGCACATGCCTTTGCCGGAGATCAGAGCCTGTGGGTGACCCGCAGGGATTTGAACGCAGGCATGCCCAGCTACAGAGCCCTTTGCTTCCAGCTCTCCTCCACGCCCGCACGGTCTGTGTGCATTTTGGTTGCACCAAAGCCTGTGGAATCTCTTTGTAACCTGCAAGTACCGGGCAGTGTGGGACTGAACCCTAGTCCAGAGCAGGTTTTTGGCTAGAACAACAGAGAGAGGGAGCTGTGGGAATCACACACCAGCAGGGGGAGCTAGGAGCCTCCAGGACGACCGAGCCACTGACCCAGCCTTGGTGCTGGCGGATAGTGGGTTCCACGGATCAGGATTGCCCTGGAGAACAGAGGTGGGCGGCCCTTCTCTGCTTCGCTGGCAGCTCCAGTTCACCTGGAAGCCTGGAACCGGGGCTCCAGTTCACCTGGAAGAAACAGACTTGGGACTCAGGGGAACCCGTGTTCGTGCCTGGGCTCTGCTAGCTGGACGCCCTGGGATACTTCCCTTTCTAGTTCTGAGCCTCAGTATCTTCATCTGAAAAATGGGATGATGACACTTGTATTCGTCACTCCCGTGTGGCTGGAGATCAGGCCTGGTGCCCGCCTAGTGCCTGACTGGGCTCGGAGCAGGTGCTGCAGCATTCCCGCCTTTGTGTCACCTCAGCTCAGCCTGACAGGACGGATAGAGCACTGTGTTGGGAGCCGAGAGCCTTCGGCCCTTTCCCCATCTCTGAGTGACCTTGGAGGGCTCTTCCGCTGTCTGGGCCTCAGTTCCCTACCATACAGTGGGGGATTGGGGCTGGAGGACCCCTGAGGGCCCACCCCGGGGTAGGAAGGCATCACTCGGTGCGGAGGAGCTAGCATCAGGTAGCAGTGTGGAGCAAGGCTCTGTCCTCGGCTCACGGCTCCGTGGCCTCTGCGGCCCCGCTGCCTCCCTGAGCTAAGGTGAGCTCCTCCGTGAGTGGGGACGTCTCACCCATCTGCAGCGTCAGCGCCAGGATTACCCGTGGCAATGTTCTAAACGCCGTCATCTGATTTCCTTGGCATGTAGCCCGCCCTCTTCTGCCCGGGCTTGGCAAGCATTTCTTGTAAAGAGCCAGAGAGATATTTTAGGCCTTGTGGGCCATCCAGTCTCTGTTGCAACTATGCAACTCTGCCAACTGTCACCTGAGAGCAGCCATAGATAGCACAGAAAGGATAAGTGTGTCTGTGTTCCAATAAAACTTTATTTACAAAAGTAGGTGGCGGGTCAGATTGGGCCCACGGACCATTGTTTACTGACTCCTGTCCTAGGTGCCTGGGTCTACAGGGCCAGCTTCTTAGGAACTGCAAAGGCATTTGTGTGAATGTTGATTTCCAGCAACCAAGTACTTTTACACTCATACCCAAATTTAACTTTCATGAATATCATGTCATTTTAAAGAGGCATAAACTGGAGTCACTAGTTGAAGATTACAGCCCTTTATGGAGTGGATGGAGGGGAGATGGAAGGGGATGGGTTTGTCACGATCCGAGTCTGCCACTAGTTCCTCGTGTGACCCCGAGGATACCCCTCCTCCCTGGGCCTCGATTTCCTGCTTGGGGTAAGGGGTTGGGGGCAGTGGGCATCTGAGTCACCCTGTTGTCCCCTTTCTGTTCTGACAGGGAAACAACCGCAGTCTGATCAGCTTTAGTGACTCCTAATTCTTTGAACGCTGCTCGGTGGAAAATGACACATTCTTGTAAGGGAAAGATCCTTTACTTAAATCGCTGGGAAATTAGAAGGATTGAGCGATTGAGAACAGAGGGTGATGCAGAGGCCAGGGCGCTCTCTGCGGATTAATCAAGATGCTGCTGCGCTCCCTGTTGTCCAAGATCACGGACACCCGAGGCCTGACCCCAGGAGCATTTAGCGAGCCCTTCGGTGGGGACCACTCCCCCTCTGAGTCCCTTTCCTCTGCCCCCACTCCCAGCTGCCCTCCTGCTGCTGCCACACCAACAGCTGATGGACGGTTCCAGGACGGGCCAATCTTAATTAAGATGGATGATCTCTCTTGAGTTTAGAAAAGCAATGAATGCTTTCTGCCTCAGCCAGCGCTAGGGGTTCAGTGTGGCCTGGGTGCGCCTCCCGGAGAGGCTGGGGAAGCGTCCTCCCCAAATACAGGCTTTCTGTTGCTAATCCTGAGCTCTGTCGTCTGACCCCTCCCCCAGCCTCTAATGCACCCACCCTACCCCCAGCCCCCATCAGAGCGGGATGTGCATTTTGACCCGGGCTTTGGGGTCCCATTAAACCAGGAGTGTGTTCTTCGTGGCCCTGAATCTTCCCCACCCTCCAAGGCCTTTTTCCTCCTGGAAGCCTTTCCTGCCTCTGGTCCCCTGACGGCACCTTGACCGCATCTGTGCCAGCACCACGTCAGGTCAGCATGGAGCCCCTTGGTGTTTTCCTCTCCTCACCTGCCGTGATTGCCTCCTGCGGGTGAGAAGTCAGCTTCCCCCGGATGTGGATGAAATAGTCTAATTAGCATTTTCCCCATGGACTCTCGCACAGTCAATCCAACTTTGTTTTCTTTTTAAAATGTATTTACCGAGAACTCATCCTGCCCTGAGATGCGGGCGTGCAGAGGTGAACGTGAGTCCATCCAAGCCCCACCCAGTCTTCCCATCTGGTAAAGCAGGTCACTGGGCAATGTCAATGTCAAGTGATGGAAGTGTTTCCAAGGGCTGTGGAGACATCGCAGAGGGAGCCCCAACCCGCCTTGGAGGGCCAGGCTTCCTCGGGGTGCTGGACATTCTGCAGGCAAATCCTTGAAGTTGTCCAGACTTTAGCCAGATGGAGGGCCTGACGGGTGCCACGGCCAGTGAGAACATGGCCAGGGGTGGACACAGGGAGGGGAGGAATCAACAGATACCTGTGGATGAAAGAAAGAAGTCAGACAAGGGAAGGCGGTAGAGAAAGAAGAAAAGGAAGATGGCGGGTGTGGAGCATGTGAGCATCTGCAGGCACCTGGGGCTTAGTGTCTCCCCCATGGATCACGAAGCAGCTGGTGTGGCCCTAGTCTGCCCCTTCCCTCCCCTCAACCCCCAAACCTCCAGCCCCCCAGGCACTCGCCCTCCTCAGCCCAGGCTCGAGAGGACCTGCCTGGAGAACTACGGAGCCGGGTCTGAGGACGAGTTCCCAGTTACCAACCACTGGTTACCATTCAGGCCAGACCTGGCTCCAGGCCAGGATGTAAGTTGACTTGGTCATCAAGCAGGCTGTTCATTCCCATTACAGAACTTCCGTGTTTGTTCCGTGTTAAGACTTTTTCAGTGAAGGAAACGGGGAAGCTGTGCATTGATTTGTAATGTCTGTATTGTAGCACAAGCTCCTGGCGGATTGCAGGTTCAGGCAGCATCGCCAAAGAGAGCAAGTTGTATGTTTCCATTCAACCTGACTTTGAGCCCAGCTGTGCCTCGGTCATCTGACCCCCGCACCTTTGCTCACACCGTTCCCTCATCCCGGAACCCTCTTACTACTCTCCTCTCTCCTGCCCATTCTTCAGTTGCCAATTTATTTTTTTATTTTTATTGTTTCTGGCTGTGCCGCATGGCGTGGGGAATCTTACTTCCCCGACCAGGGATGGAACGCGTGCCCCCTGCAGTGGAAGCGTGGAGTCTTAACCATTAGATCACCAGGGAAGTCCCTTCAGTTCCCAGTTTAGATCCCTGTGAGTTCCCAGAGAAGCACCCCTCCTCCTACGAAGGACTCATCACAATGGACTATAATGGCCTTTTCCTAAATATTTGTTAATGTTTAATTTCTCAAGTAATCCAAGAAAACATTCTCACTGTACACAATTTAGACGTTACAGATGAAGCTAGAGTTTCTCTTCCAGAGCAACTCTTGTCTCCTCCCAACATGAGACTACTCGGTGTGGGTTTTTTTTGGTGTTTTTTTTTATTGGAGTATAATTGCTTTACAATGGTGTGTTTCTACTTTATAACAAAGTGAATCAGTTATACATAAACATATGTTCCCATATCTCTTCCCTCTTGCGTCTCCCTCCTTCCCACCCCTCCAGGCGGTCACAAAGCACCGAGCTGATCTCCCTGTGCTATGCGGCTGCTTCCCACTAGCTATCTACCTTGCGTTTGGTAGTGTATATATGTGCATGCCTCTCTCTCGCTTTGTCGCAGCTTACCCTTCCCCCTCCCCATATCCTCAAGTCCATTCTCTAGTAGGTCTGTGTCTTTGTTCCTGTCTTACCCCTAGGTTCTTCATGACATTTTTTTCCCTTAAATTCCATATATATGTGTTAGCATGCAGTATTTGTCTTTCTCTTTCTGACTTACTTTACTCTGTATGAAAGACTCTAGGTCTATCCACCTCATTACAAATAGCTCAATTTCGTTTCTTTTTATGGCTGAGTAATATTCCATTGTATATATGTGCCACATCTTCTTTATCCATTCATCCGATGATGGACACTTAGGTTGCTTCCATGTCCTGGCTATTGTAAATAGAGCTGCAATGAACATTGTGGTACATGACTCTTTTTGAATTACGGTTTTCTCAGGGTATGTGCCCAGTAGTGGGATTGCTGGGTCGTATGGCAGTTCTATTTGTAGTTTTTTAAGGAGCCTTCATGCTGTTCTCCACAGTGGCTGTATCGCTCGGTGTGGTTTGCTGTCTGTTTGTTGATTCATTTAATTAATATTTATGGAGGACCTACTATGTTCCTGGCATTCCTCTAAGAGCTTATATTCTAGTTGAGGGAGTGAAGCTGTAAGTGAGCCTGTGCAGATGAGATTAAAGCTCACTAGAGGATGATGAGTCCTCTTTAGAAAAGTGGAGCGGGGCAGGGGAGGGAAGCTGCTGGGGAAGAAGTGTTGTTTTAGACCAAGACTCCTTCCATGAGAGACATGGCAGCAGCAGCCTGCGAGAAGCGAGGGTGTGGGCCAGGCGGACACCTGGGGAAGGTGTGCCCGGTAGCAGAAGGCAGGTGCGGGCTTTGCGGACTCACCTGGTCCAGGGGCAGCAGGAGGCACTGTGGCCAAGTGTGCTGCGTGGGGAGGGCCTGGGAGGCCTCGGGGTTGGGGAGGCGTGGGCGAGAACATAGAGCACCTTGCGGGCCACGGAAAGGACTTTGTGTCTTGTTCTCTGTGAGCTGGGAAGCTGCTGGAGTGTTGGGAATGAGGAGGGCATGAACCAACTCATGTTTTAAAAGGACTGCTGGGCGGCTGTGTGCAAAATAGACCCCTTTTCAATGTGTTTTATGTCTACATGTAATATATAGACATATACCATACATAAAAATGTATATGTTATATATATATATACACACACACACACACACACACACATACATTTGTATCATTCTCCTTTAGCACACGTAAGCACTGTTACTCTGTATGTGTGCTCTGCAAACCGCCTTTACACATCCACGTGTGTGCAGAACTAGAGACCTCTATGCATTGCCCACTGGGACCCACCTCCTCCCTGAAAGGTGGCGGGTCTTCCACGTACTGGCTCCTTGTAGTTTATTTAGCAGTCCCCTCTTGATGGATATCAGGTGGTTTCGTTTTCTTTCACTCTTACAATCAGTGAGTCTCCCCCTCGACAGGGCCTTGCCAGTGGAGGCAAGTGGGAAATGGCACTGAACCGACTGGCTGCCTCATGTCCGTCCTGCAGTAGAACTGGAACCAATGATGGTTTTCACATGGGCATGCAGGGAATCAGGGTAGCTGTATGCACACAGCCCAGTTATTCTCCACCCAAAGGACCACTGAAATCCAATCCAATCCAGGACTAGATCGTTGTTCGGTGACGAGGACTTGAAGAGCATCACAGTGGAGGGGGTGGAGAGGGGGCTTTGGAAGGTTTCCAGACCAAGCCCACATTTCCCACACAAGGAAACAGAGGCCGGGGAGATGTGTCTTGCCCAGGGCAACCGATGAGTTAGGGCAGAACCAGATCCGGAAACCAAGTCTCTGCTTCCCCCTGGTCACGGCTCCGTTGGGACTCCATCCAGTCAGTACACAAGGCGGGGCCCTACACGATCCCTGGGATCTGTTCCCTTTAATCCACTCAGATGCTTTTCGCCCAACCTTTGGTCGTCTTCTCACAGGCATGAGTTGATCAGAATACTCAAGGGGGTTGAATTCATTTTTGATCGCTGCCGTAACAAATTACCACAAGCTTAGCAGCTTACACAATGCACATTTATTGTCTTCCTGTTCTGAAAGTTAGAAGTTCAACATAGGTCTCCATGGGCTGAGACCAAGGTGTCGGCAGGCTGTGCTCCCTCTGGAGACGCTACTCTGCCTCTGTTCTGGAGGAAGTGGAGAATCCATTTTCTGCTCACTCAGATTCTTCAGAATTCAGTTCCTTCTGAGGTCCCCGTTTCCTTGCTGGCTGTGACCCGTGGGCTGTTTCCGTCCTCTGGGGCCTGCCCACCGTCCTCATGGTCCCCTTGCTCTGTCCTCAGAGGTAGCAGTGGTGGGTTGAGGCCTCTCACACTTCAGATCTCTCCTTGTCATCTCATCTCTCTGCCCCAGCTGGGGTCAGACCATCCAGGTCCATCCCCTGTTTTAAGGTCCACTGATGAGCAGCCTTAATTCCCCTTTGCCGTTTAAAGTGACGTGTTAGGATGTGGCCGTCTTCGGAGGCTGTTCTGCTGCTGACCGCAGGGCC
>NW_020837985.1:10476233-10499320 GCF_003676395.1 Aethalodelphis obliquidens | reverse complement strand
CACACACACACACACACACATACACACACCACATGTCTGCACCCCTGCAACACAAGCAAGGGAGGATCCTGCTTCTTCCCTGAGGAATGTCTCTCCATATCCGGTGGTTCCACATCCGGTGGTTTGTTAATTGTCCTGGGCTGCAGGCCTGTTTATCATCTTTCCCCAGTGCTTAGGCACCAAATGAAGATAGATTCCAGGAAGCTTTGAAATGTTCTTAACACAGAAGCCTCAGATTCACAGGCTCTGAAGGTTAGAACAAGTTTTAATTCTCCTGCGCCCACCCTGGCTTTTGAATTATTTAAAACATATTTCTCTAAAACTGCTCTGCAAGCTGTGATTTTAGAAGCAGTGCAAGCCCATTGTGAGAGCCATCACTCCCTCAGCTCTGGCCACTGGCCTGAGTGCCATCCGCAGTTCCCCGGCTCTACCCGGCTGGGTCCTGTTAACAGCCCGAGGATGGAGGAAGGGGTGTTATTATGATCCCCATTTTATTTACTTATTTATTTATTATTTAAAAAATTAATTAATTTCTGGCCGCGTTGGGTCTTCCTTGCTGTGCACGGGCTTTCTCTAGTTGCAGCGAGCGGAGGCTACTCTTCACTGTGGTGCGCGGGCTTCTCATTGCAGTGGCTTCACTTGTTGTGGAGCACGGGCTCTAGGTGCACGGGCTTCAGTGGTTGTCGCTCGCGGGCTTCAGTAGTTGTGGCTCGTGGGCTCTAGAGCGCAGGCTCAGTAGTTGTGGCGCACGGGCTTAGTTGCTCCGCGGCATGTGGGATCTTCCCGGACCAGGGCTCGAACCCGTGTCCCCCGCATTGGCAGGTGGATTCTTAACCACTGCGCCACCAGGGAAGTCCTGATCCCCATTATAGAGAAGAGAAAGGAGAGGCCCAGTGAGGCCGAGAATTGGCCCCAAATCAGATGAGTTTGTGGGCCCAGGGATGAATCCAGGCTTCCCGGTCCCAGGGCCCATGTTTGTAAACCTCATGCAATAATGCTTCCTATAAATGGCAGGTGATTTGGAAAATATAGAAAAGAACAAAGAAGAAAATACAAATTCTAGAGAATTAAACTGTTTAGATTTTTGTGGATTAGTTTTCAACCTATTTATGTAAGCATAAACATATATTTTGTTTTATAAAATGAGTTTACAGCATATATATGATTTTGTATGCAGCTCTTTTCCCATAAAATTGCTCCTTTTCAAAGTCTTAAAACCAAGGGAGGAGGAGAGAGGAATCGGGGAAGGAACAGCAGAGGGTGTGTCTTTGAATCAGTGAAACAGTTGAGAGAGAGAGGCTGACAGCTGGTGGCGTGAGGGCCTTTCTATACCAGGACCAAGAGAGAGGAATCCAGAGTTTTCTTAAGGGAAAAGGGAAGTGGCTTGGAGTCAGATGGTGTGAGCCGTGACTCCCTGCCCCCTGCCTGCCAGCTCCTGTAGCAGAGACCCTGCAGGGCTGTTCCCGGCCCACACTAGTCTGAGATGTCAAGACACCCCATCTGTGAACTGGGGACCCTAGCACAGGTCAGTTGTGAGGACTGGCTGAGGGTGTGTAGCAGAGGGCCTGGCCTTGCTGCCACGCACAGTAGGCCCTGGGCACAGGAAAGGTTCATTTCCTTCTCCTCTGCGCTTAGCCCTTGGGGAAGATCTCACCCAGGTCAGAGCTCATCTGGTGCCTCAGGGCCCAGTGGGAGTGAGCTGTGGGCAGCAGGCAACGCCCTCCTCCAGGTGGAGAGAAGGGTGTGGATTCCACCAGGAGAAGGGGCCTCTATTCACCCCACTTCCAGTCCGTCAGCAGACCCAGCACTCTCACCTGTAGAACCATCCAGAGGCTGGTCCCTGGGCCCATTCACAGCCACCAGACGGGTCCCAGCACCATATGGCCTGGGTGTTCTGCTCCCCCCGGCCGACTTCCCTTCTCCTGCCCGTGTCCTTTACATGGGGCCGTGACGACACCGTCAGGTCAGGGGGAGCCTCTGCGCAAGCCGTCCACTGCTGCCCCCTCCGTCAGTGGGGGGACATCCCCGGGGTGCGTCATCGGGCCAGGACCTCTCTGAGCTCGCCTCCCGCTGCCTTCTCCCTCCGGCCTCCCAGCCTCCTGCTGCCCCTCCTGTGACCGAACCAGGTTCGATGGCCCGACACTCAGCAGACCAAATGCTGAGACGCCGAGGTTCGCAGCAGAAAAAAGGTTTATTCATAAGGCGGCTAAGCGAGAAGATGGGAGGACAAAACTCCAATCCACTTCCCTGAAGGTGAGGGGCTGGGATATTTATGGGATAAAACAGCCA
Organism: Aethalodelphis obliquidens; assembly: GCF_003676395.1. Taxonomy (NCBI): domain Eukaryota; kingdom Metazoa; phylum Chordata; class Mammalia; order Artiodactyla; family Delphinidae; genus Aethalodelphis; species Aethalodelphis obliquidens. The sequence goes on along the minus strand of NW_020837985.1, from coordinate 10,497,031 downwards.
GGTGGGCTGAGGCTTGGGGAGCTTGGGGAAGGGAGATTGGAGACAAGGAAAAGGTGAGGGTCATCGTCATTCCGCACAGGCGCAGCTAAGCTACATGCTTCTTCATGGGACACATGTTCCGCGGTAGAGTTCTTGGCCCCGTGATGTGGAAAGGTCACTGAGCGGACACTAACATAACGCGTGCCCAGGTGGAGGGTTGGTGGTCCCAATCAGTCTTAGCCTCTAAGCCAGCTGGAGCTTGAACTGGACATAGTTGACTCCAAGCTCCTGAAAAAACAGCTTGGGCAGAGATAGCATCTACAGAGGTGGTGAAGGGTCCTTGTGACCCATTTATTCCCTCCCCCCGCAGTGCAATGCTAACATCTGTATCTGCAGTCTGCATCTCCGTCTCTATCTGTACCCACACCCATATGTTGTGATTATCTCCCCCTGACCCCAAAACACACGCACAAGCTCCAGCAGCTGTATTTCGCTCCCTGCTCTACCCCCAGTGCCTGGTTCAGTGCCTGGCATATGGTACGCAGTCCCTAAATAGTTACTGAATAAAAAATGAGCCCTCAGGAGGTAAATGGGGAACGAAAAACGGCACCAAGAAGTAATTGTGTGAGATGTGTGGGTCTGCTGTGTGATGTTCACAGTCTCCGCTGATCCCCAGGGCATCTGCAGTAACACAGCTGTGTCCCACCCCTGCCTTGCGGCCTTGGTTTGATTTATCATGGGCTGCATGGCTGTGCTAAGCCCCGACTTCAGGGAACTGTGGGGTGAGATGAGAGGCTTCCTTCCGCTTGGGGCTGCGGCTGCACCAGCTGTTGGGGGCCTGAGTCAGATCTCCCCTCCCCGCTGCGGGGACCGCATGCCTACCACCATGATAACGTGTCAGGCCACTTTGAGGAATGGAGTTGGGCAGGGACAGGAGATGTCCTGAAACCCTTTTCAGGTGAGGGATGGGAACGTCTGTCCAGGGATGTGCCAGGACAGACTGCGCCAAGAATTGGATAGGGGGGCAGGAGGGGCGAAATAATACAGCATTCACCACCCCCTTTAAAACCTGCCCAGCGCCTCGAAGCATCTGGGCATCACTAAAAGCTAGTCCTAGGGCTGGATGTCCAGGCTCACATCGGATAGGCTGCTGCTGCGGGGCAGGGGCCAGTGGGAATTAAGCTTGTGACCCGGGGGACCTGTCCAGCTGGCCTGCATCCTCTGAGGGGCAGGGGTGAGGCTGAGGACAATGGGAGGGAGGATAAATTGCCACATTGTAGCCTGTTTGATTTTGGGTGGCTGGAAGGAAAAGCCTGATGCAGGATGTCAGCGTTTGTCCCGGGCGTGTCAGGCGCTGCATGACACAGCAGGCAGGCGCTTCTGGTCCCAGGCAGAGAGAGGGACGGGCGGTCTCCCAAAGGGGTCGGTGGCGGGGAGCTGGTGCTGGTGCCTGGGGGAGGGTGCTGAGGATGGCTCCGACCCTCTCGTCATTTAGCTGCGGCATGAATTATTAATGGTTGACTCTAAAACACACACACACACGCACACAGAGCTGAGCATCCGTTTGCCACCATTCAGCTCCTGCTCTGTTCTGCGCTGTGATGATGAAAGTGCTCAGATCGGAGTGGCACAGAGATGCCTGCCATTGCGCCTTAATATTTGCCAGATACGACAGGAGCCCAGTCTATGTGGGTTCTTAGCCTTCCTCGGTGCTCTCGTGTAAACGGTTGGCCCTCTCCCCACCTTCCCTGATTTTCTTCTTCTTTCCAGCCCTTCTCTCTGCCTGAAGGAAGGGCTTTGCCCCCTCCCTGGGTGGTGTGCTGGCCTCTGGCAGCTCCCATGTCCTTGGCTGCCTCGGGGCTGACTCTTTGCAAAGCTTGGGATGCAGCACCTGGACCCGCTGCTTTGGTGCCAGGAATTGGATTTCCAACTGGGTCTCTCTTGATGCGTTGTCAGGGAATGAGAAAAAAGAGAAAGAGAGTCTTTTCCAGCACAGTCACAAAAAAAAGCTTAGAGGGGTGCAGACTGATCTGGAGGCAAAATCCCAGAAAGTTCCCAAACATTTAGGGCTGTTCCTGTGGAGGGAAGATTGGAAGCTGAAAGTTTCCCACGAGATGGCTCAGTCTTCTTAAACACCTCCCTTCCCCCTTGTCTTCGATGCTCCGATACCCTCCCGAGAGGTGGACATTCACAGCGCCTTCGTTCATCCCCCCACCAGGTAGTTCCCAGGCATCTTCTCTGCACCAGGCTCTGAACGGGGCAATGATCCCAGCCAATGCAGCCCTGTCTGCTGTGCCACTCACTGCCTTGTCTACAAGAGTGTCCCAAACTTCTAGGGCCTGGCATGTGGTGAGAGCTTCAAGTTACCCACCATTACTAATTCTGGATCTCATTTCCTCATCTGAAAGTAGGAAAAAAAACAAAACAAAAAAACAACGTTCTGCCCTGAAAGATGACTGAAATTTAATTGGGATGATATATTTAAAATAGAAATCACGAGCTTGGAGAGATACCTCTACTTCCATGATCATTGTAGCGTTATTCACAATAGCCAAGATTTAGAAACATCCCAAATGTCCATCGACAGACAAATGGATGAAGAAAATGTGAAATGTACGGATATAGAATTCACCCTCAAAAAAGAAGGAAATCCTACCGTTTCCAACAACATGGTTAGACCTGGAAAACATTATGCTAAGTGAAATAAATCAGTCACAGATACTGCATGTGCTATGGACTGAAGGTTTGTGTTTCCCCCAGATTCATATCTTGAAATCCTAAGCCCCCAACCCTTAGAGGTGGGGCCTTTGGGAGTTGATTAGGTCTTGAGAGGATGGCCCTCATGAGTGGGATTAGTGTTCTTATAAAAGAGACCCCAGAGAACTTCCTTGACTCTTCTACCTTGTGAGCACGTGGTGAGAAGACCGCCATCTTAGACCTTGGATCAGTTTATCTTGGACTTCCAGCCTCCAAAACTGTGAGAAATGCCTTTCTGTCATTTGTAAGCCACCCAGTCTCTGGTGGTTTGTTATTGCAGCTCAAACAGACTGAGACAGCATGGACTGAGGACGGTGGGCAGCTCTGGAAGTAGGAAGGGGAGTGCACAGGTTCTCCCCTGGAGTCTGAAGGAATGCAGCTCCGCTTGCACCATGACTTTAGCCCAGTGAGACCCATTTTGAACCCCAGACCTTCAGAACTGTAAGGTAATACATTCGTGCTGTTTTAAGCCATTCTATTTGTTATAATTTGTTCCAGCAGCGAAAGGAAACTCAAGACATATATGAGTTGCCTCTACTGGCCCCCTTGCACTCTGGTCCGGCCAGTGGGGAGCAACAGGGAGACGTCAGGAGGAAGAAGGAGAGAGAGGTCGGGGTGTTTACCCCACTGCAGGGTTACTGAGGACTTTTGTATCCCTTGACCGTAGGTCCCAGCTCCTACAGGACGCACAGCTCTCTGCTCTAGTGCCGGGAATGGCCCTTCCTCTCCCTGCTGGGCTTCAGGTCAATAAAGGTGCCCACTGTTACCAACCGCCATACCTTGCACTCTCCCCTGTGGTTTCTCCACACCCTCCCATCCCCTTTGTTGATAACTGCTTTATTAAATCCTCGGGTACCATGCTTGGGTGGCCCCATGTGGGGTCCTCACCCACTCTTCAAGGAAGGCTTATACAGGCCGTGTTTTTCCGGGACCCCCAGGACTCCAGCTGAACCCCTTTCCTTGTCCTCTTCTATCTATAGCACTCAACCCAGCTCTCCCTCCCTTTCCTTCTTGCCCCCAGGGTTCATCTTTGGATAAATCAAAGTGTCTCATTTGAACCGTAGACAACTCTGATTTGAGAGGGCAACCTCCTCTGATACCTGAACTGAATCAGGTACCCAGGAGATAACGGCAGTGTCTGCCCTGCTGGATAGAGGTCCTTCGACGTGTCTTCTGTGGGGAGAGGGAGTGAGGGCGGCCTTCAATGTTCTGTTCCCAGTCTCTCCTCAACTCTGAAAAACAGGGGTCCTGTGGAGGATGCTAAAATAGGGACAGTTCACCCCCAGCAGATTCATTTGGGACCAGTAAGTCTAAAGCCATTTTGCCGAATACTCAGCCTGATAACAAACACAAGGTTACAAACCAAAGTACCACCTTTTAATGAGGATTTATTATAGGAAAACCGATGGGAAAAATCCTTTTCAAGAATTATGGAAGGGTGATAAAAAAATAATAGGATATCCAAATAGAAGGGAAAAAACCCTACATGAGGACGGATTTTAGGTGAAGCGGTCATTCGGTACGTGGAACAATGTCTGCTTTTCTGTGGAGCTTCCCCTGGGCTTGTAGGAACATAAATTCAATCCACGGAGCAGAGCGTGTCTGGCTGCTGTAGCTCAGGCTTCAGAAGACTCAGCCCCGAGGCAGCCCGGACGTGGGAATCCGAGGACGGTGTCAGTGGGCTGCAGGAATGGCTGTGTGGCCTCCACGTGGGTGGTCTCGGCTGTGTTTGCAGCAGCTGTAGCCTGGGAAGCCAGCTGCCTGGGCCTCTCTCCTGGCGTAGGAATTGACCACGTTCTCCAAAAATGCAGCTTGTATCCTTCTGCTTCCCGTCACCTCCCTCCCCCCTGAGTCGCCTCCCTTCCTGCCCAGCTGGATGCCCGCGCAGCCCTAACTGCCGTCCCTTCCTCCGTGCCTGACCCCTCCAATCCAGTGTCCAGTGGTGCTCCAGAGCACGCTGCAAACCCAAATGGAATCATCTCACGTCCCTGCTTAAGACTGTTTCGCTAGCTTTCTGTGATGTTTTCAGTCATATGTGAACTTCAGCCACTGGCCTGCAGGATTGAGCCCCTGATGCCTTCCTCCCACCTCTTTCCCACTTGCTCACCAACATCCAGCCTCTCTAGCCTCCTTCCTGTTTCTGGAACATTCCAAGCTCTCCCACGCCTCTGTAATTCCCTCTGCCTGGGATGCCCTCCCTCCTCTTCCTCTTTGCAAGTCTGCCTCATTCTCATCCTTCAAGGCTCGCCTCAGGTGCCACCCTCGGAGAGGCCTGCCCTGACCACCCCATCTGAATAGCCTCCACCGGCCCTGGTCATATCATTCACGTCAATCAGTTTACTTTCCTCACGGTGCAGAGCACACCTGATGTCATCCCAGTCATTGATCACCTGTGTCCTCTGCTGCCATGTGAATTCCGGGGGTGGGGGGCAGGGGCTTGGTCTAGTCCACCTCTGCATCCATCCACAGCCCCTGGCCCCAGAAGTGGCCATCGACTGAAGAGACCTTCAGTTGATGTTTGATGAATGAATGAATGAGTGAGTGAATCCTTTAGCACGAAGCAAGGTAGGCAAGGCCAACGGCACACCCTTTCCTGAGCTGAGGTTGGACCAGGGTTGGGGCACCTTGCAGTTGTCCTTGGCTGTGTCCATATGCCTGCCCAGAGCCGGACCTGGGGATATGGCAGGAGCTCCCTAAAGCCTCTCCCACAGACATCCTCAGCACGTTAGCACTCTTAGCTGAGAAAGAAAAGGTATTTATGTGCAAAGCCGCTTATCTGTGTAGCTCCTTGAGATAAATCGTCTAATTTACGGGTGAGCTGACATCCTGCAGGGGCCAAAATCAATGCACGTCACTGTGAATCCAAGCTGGGCCTTGACGTCGGCCCACACCAGCCAGTGGATGGCCTTTGCTTTCGCGCTGGGCCTGACTGGTACACAGATCGGGCAGATCCTGGTGAAGAGCTCCCGGAAGTCCCCTGGGGGCCTCCACACTGTCTCCCCAGCTTGGGTCCTCCCACCTCCCAGACGCCATCGTGGCTCCAAGGCCTGGCGGCAAAGCCCCTCCTGTTCACTTGGTGGCATTCCCCGCCTTGTTCTCAGCCAGCTAAGGTGCCCCCTGCACCTAGAGGGCTTGTTGGGCTTGCCCACTTGGAATTCACTTTTCCTTCGTGTTGCCCTGGGGGTGTGTCTGGGCAATGGCACTGTGACAACCAACTTCAAATGATAATGAGGCACGCACTTGCCACTTCTAAAAGATGGGAGCACTGTGACCGGGGCTGCCTCTCTCTCCCCTTTCCTATGCACTGGCACGGGGCCCTGTCTGTGTCTCATTGGTTCATTGAGCACCTACTGTTTGCCACTCACTGTGCTTTGGGTCCAGGGACAGATAAGGTACAGCCCCAGTCCTGGGGGTGCTCACAGTCTAACCAAGAAGGAAAATGAGAAATTAGACATCACAGTGTTCCAGGAGCATGGGAACTTGGGGTAGGTGTCTATGTCAGATGGAGAGGTTGGGGGTACCCGGAGGAGGCTGAGGTTATGCTGTGATCTGAAGGTGAGTAGGAGTGGCCACATGAACAAGTCAGGGGAAGGGCCACCCAGATGCCACTTGGTTCCTTTGGTTGGCAGACCGGAAGAGTCGTGCAGGCACCTTAAGAAGAGGGGGACGAGGGAGGGATGTGTGAGGTCAGGGCAGGGTGAGGAGTGCAGGGAGCCTCAGTGAGCCTCTTTCTCTTTCTCGGCCACGTGGCCTTGTCCTCACAGTGTGTCTGCTCCTTCTTCTGCCCCCAAGCCCTTGCCTGACCTGATCTCCTCTCCCCAGCACGTCTTGCCTGGAATGCAAGGCTTTTGCCTGCTTTTTGTCTTCTGCTCCCCTGTAACCTCAGTGTACACAGGGTTCAGCTGGCCTCTCCAGTCATGAGCTTTCAGCCTCACCTCCCATCGCTGGCATTGTAAAAGATGAATAGCTTATCCTTGGTCACACAGCAAATCCACGGCCACAGATCCCAGCTAAGAACCCTGGGACCCCAGCTTTCACCCCAGCAGAGAAAGTCACCCAGAGTCTAAGCATAGAACACATTCCTTTGGGTCCCAAAGTCCCTTTTCTTTCCAACAGTCCTCCACTAAAACGTAACTGCTTTCAGGACATGGGATGATTTGTTTGCCCAGATCATCAAATACCTTAAGAAGGGATCAGTGGTCAGGTTGCTGGGAGACCAGTGGGCAGTTTAACCTTTATCTCATGTTGGGTTCCCTGGAAGCAGAGCCTGAGGCAAGGGTTCAGGTGCATGTGATTTAATGAGGGTGTGATCTTCAGGCAAAACTTGTGAGAGAGTGAAGAAGGTGGGTGTATGATGGGTTAGTTTAAGCTGTCAACTTGGCTGGGATATAGTACCCAGTTAGTGATGTAATTCAACACTAATCTAGGTGTGAAGATATTTTGTAGATGTGGTTAATATTGACAATCAGTTGACTTGAAGCAAAGGAGATGACCCTCAATAATGTGGGTGGGCCTCACCCAATGAGTTAATGGTCTTAAGAGCAAACACTGAGGTTTCCTTGAAGAAGAAATTCCACCTCTGGATTACAGCATCAGCTCGTATGTCCTACTGGTCTGTTCTCTGGAGAACCCCTGACAGGTAGGGAGGGGGAAGGAGGGGAGCAAGGATGTGGTCCCAGGAAAGGTGGCAAGTCTAGCCTGGGCCGGGTCCACAGAGGGGCTCTGGAGTGTAAATTGTGCCACAGAATTGTCCCCTCTTGAGACAAGAGGGCTGGGCTTTTTTATGTCCATCATAGTCACTGGCCACCTGGGGCAGGTGTGTAACCTCCCAGGCTCTTGTGGGGTAGAATTCCCCGTAGTCCTTGAAGCAGCTGGGGGTTGGGTGCACCTGTGGCAGAAGGGATCCAGGTGGACCCTAACAGCCTCTGCTCCCAGCTTCTGGATGTCCTGGAAAGTAGAAGTCGTCACTATCATTCCGCAGACGAGAAGCCTGAGTGGTACGGCCAGAATTTGGACTCAGGTCTGAGCACCAGAGCCAGGCATCTCCTCAGGGCACTGGAATGAGACAAAGCTCGGCTGACAAATGTCCCCCAGCCAGCCCCCAACCTCCCCAGGGTCAGAGCCCCTGCCCAGATACATTCATCCTCACTGGCACCTGGCTGTGTAAGCAGTGTCTCTGTTCATAGCAGTTGTCCTTGACTTTGAGGGCAACTGTCGGGGGGAAACGCAGCTCTAGACGTTTTCAGGTGTCAGCCTGGAGGCTGTTCCTGGGTCTGGGTGCTGTCAACGATGGGACAGATACAGCCCAGCCCCTGAGTGTCCTGCATTTTACTTGCCCCCCTCTCTATTCCGGACTCCGGGGCGCACCAGCACCCTCCACGGGTGTCTCCAGGGCACACAGAGCTGTTCTCATTTCCTCAGCCTTGGGAACCGAGTACTCACAGACTCAGCTCTGCGCCAGCCCTTTCCTCTATGATTGGAAGGAGAGTCGGCCCTTGAGGGTGTGGCGCTTGTTTCATTTCTGGCTCTTTCTCTAACCTCCATAGGTGGATGAACGCCCCTGAGTTTCAGTTTTCTGTACTAGGGATGGGGCTGTCCACCTTACAGGGTGTTGAGGGGATGGGATGGTATCGGTGTGATGTGTAGACTGGGTCGTTGGCCCCCGTCTTTCACCCCTGGCCCCGCTTCCCCACCCAGCCGAGCATCCTCCCTCAGGCTCAGCATGTCTGTCCCGCTGACTTGACTTGCTGATTATTATCGCTCACAAGCCAGTGGCAGGCGGGGTCTGGGAGTCAGTGCACCTCAGCCCGACTTCAGGTGCACAGAAGTTGCAGAAGTGATACTCGTACTCACAGGTGCACCAGCCATAAGCTCTCAGCACCATCCCAAGGTGCACGCTTTTTTGTAATCAGAGTTTTGCCACAGTTCCTGTTTGTTTGCCGGCTCTCTGCTTGCCTTGCAGCCCAGGACTGAACCTCAGCATCTCAGCAGAGCCCTGACCACCTGACTAGCCCTCAAAGCCCCAGTTGCTGAGGCCAGACCCTGGCCCCTGTGAACTGGGGTGCCTTTCAAACTGCACTGTGTCTTCAGCTCCTAGCCCAGTGCCCTGGATCAGTAAATGTTTATGGAACGAATGGATGAATGAATGAAACCAGTTAGAATGCCATGGCTTCTAGAATTGTCACAGTGTGGGTGTTGCTTGCCATGTCCAATCTACTTGGGAAATCAGCTTCTATGTGACTCAAGGCCACATTTTCCAGGCTCCTTTGGACCCTGAAAATGGGGTATTTGGCTATCTTTAGTTTTAAACCTGCTCCAGCTCCACGGGCCAGTGTATCTCTTCCAGCCTCCTGCCTTTGCCAAGTGCCCAGTGCTGAAGTTCCAGGACCATCTAGAGCTATGTTGTTGGTACCCAAGATGACTGGGTGACAACCGCACTGGCCATGATTTTATTGCTTGTAGGGAATCAGGGATGCACCATCTTCCAATGTGCCCATGAAAGACCCAACACCATCACACAATACCACACCCATTGCCGTTCGGGGTTTTATACATACCAATTTGACTGCAGTGGTATTATTTCAGGCCTGTTGCCCTGGCATAATTATTACTAGAAGCCCCTTCCACTCTCACAGGTGCCCTGTTTTGAATGATAAACTATGTGGTCATATATTTATATCCAAATACACTAGGACATTTTCCTTACGAGAATATGTCTTCTGGCTCTCAGAAGCTCCAAACTGCAGTGTTCCTTTATTGCCTCTTGCAGCCTTCCCTTAAGTTCTGTGAGCTTCTCTGACTTTCCTAAAGGTGTTAGAATTGTGGCAACTTGCTATGGGAGGGAGGTGATTTTCCAGCCTGGTTCTGAGCAAAAGCATTCCATCCTCCCAGGTCCCTTGCTCTTTGGGCTCTCAGGACTGGCGCACAGACATTTCCTGCAGCACCAGTCTGAGCAACAGTCAATAAGCCGTTGATTAGAGCCATGTTACAGCTGTACAAATCAGTTCCTGAGATCCCAGCATTTGTTGTTCAATTTAATTCAGCAACATCGATTGAGCGAACACTAGATGACTTCCAACTTAGGGATTCTTTTGCTTATCTGAATTCAAGCTGCCATGCTGGGAAGAGCTGTGGTTCTATCATCTCATCAGGTGTCTATTGCTGAAAGTTTGCTTCTAGTAACTGTGGAGTCATTTGTAACGGACCAACGCTCCTTCTAACAACAATTGTAAACTCTGGACAAAATATTTTTAAAAAGCACTGTGTGAAGGCCTTGGAGAGTGACAGAAACAGGTAGAAATTAGAGGGGATCTGACACCTGAAGAAGGAATCATCCCTGACTGAATTTCCCATTTCATACCTTTGCACCTGAGAGCAAGTTGAAGTTATAGCGAAAAATTCAGATAGATACTTGAAGTTTTACTCTTTGAGGGATCGAGAGGACTGAGTTTGAGACAATCACCACATCTCTAAAGTGAGAGGAGAAATCTGTAAAGGAGAGAAACACAGAGGGGGCAGCCTAAATTCTATATATAACCTCTGCCTAAATTTCTGTCTTCAATTATGCATTCTTGGGGCAAATCCAGGTAGTCCAGCTAAAATGAAAAGAACTGGGTAGAAATTTCTCTGCTGGCTCCTGAAGAGGCGACAAGGTTTGGAGTTTGAGATCAGCCAAGTTAACTGCCTGCCTGCTAAAATGAAAATCAATAATCTAAAAGGAACATAACGGAATCCAGAGTCTCTACAGTGTATCTTTAGTAATGTCTAGGATGCAATACCAAATTACTAGACATAGAAAGAAACAGAAAAATGGATTCATAGCCAGGCTGTCTTTTGCTGCAGCATTGCACGTAACAACCAAGCATAGAGCTTGGTAGCATACAGCAATTAACGTTTACTTTTGTTCACTGACCTGTAGATTAGCTGACTGGTTCTACTGACCTGAACTGGGCTTGGCTGGGCTCACTTGTATATCTGTAGTCAGGTGAGGTAGCTTTGCTAAGGTAGCTTTGCTAATTTTGGCTGGACTCTCTCTCTGGTCCTCAGCTTGGGCAACAGGGCTGATTTTGGTTTTGCTCCAATCGTCTCATACTCCAGCAGGCTGCATGTCTGATGGTGAAGGATTGAGAAAGAGAGAGTGGAAGTGCACCTCGCTTCTTGAAGCCCAGGTTCAGAAATGGCCCACTGACCCTTCACTGCGTTCCACTGACGAATGGCATCCGCAAGGCTGATGGGAAGAGCTGTGAAGTCACATTGTAAGGGCTTGGATACAGTAAGAGATGAAGCACTGGGACCAGTTTTTGGCAATCCATCCATTATAGCCATGAAACAATGATTCTGCTTTGCTTGGTGGGAGATGATCCCAGGAAATAGCAGTAGGGGAGTAAGGAAAGAGAGCCGAGAAAGGGAAGAAAGACAATCGAGGTGTGTTGAGCAGATTATTTCCAAGGGAAACTGGCAGGTAATTCTTCCGGGCACCTTGGGGAGACCGTGAGAAACATGCCTCAGAGTTTGCCTACCTAAGGGGTGAGGAAACTGGAATACTTTTTCCACTGAATCCCATTCATCATAAGAGCTGCTTCCTGGGGCGTCGGTTCCCTAGTACAATCTTTTTGACTCTTGTTATTTTGCTTGGTGGACTATTCTTGGGAAAGGGCTTCTTGGAAGTTGGGGTTTCTGCCCAGGTCAGGCCAAAGCTAAGCCAAAGCGACAAGCATGCAGGGGGAAGAAGTGAATTGAATCCACCAAGAGGAAGACAGGGCAGGGCTTCACCAAAGCTCTGGGGAGGGCCCTGGGTACACATACTCCAGGCAGAGGGGTGTTTAGGCTAAGTTTACCTCTATCTCTAGGTGAGGAAAGCCCTGAGTGACACGTGGGCTTATAATGCTAAGACTAAGCTCTCAATGGGGGAAGTGGGGAGGCCTAAAAATATTTTCAGAAGCACATTTTCTAAATATACATGCCTGTCTCACATCCCCTGTGAATTAGATCTAATTCACCCTCTTTTTTTTTTTTTTTTTGGCCCTCACCACATGGCATGTGGGATCTTAGTTCCCCAACCAGGGATCGAATCCACGCCCCCTGAAGTGGAAGCGTGGAGTCTTAACCACTGGACCGCCAGGGAGTTCCCTAATACACCCTCTTCCAGAAGTCTGCTGGTAAATGTTTAACAAGTGGCTCTATGGGAAGAATGTATGCATATACACACAGACATAAGCTTATAAATTTTACTTATATAAAAGATGCGTGGCACACAATTTATAAATAATAGTAAAATATACAATATATTCTTTATTATAAATTCCATATAGCCAGTAGATTCTTACAGAACGCTGTGGATTTTTGCCAACTTTTTATAGTTTTTTTTTTTATGTCATTACAGCTTTACTTTTTATTGGTTTTATCTGTAGGCAGCCTATCGTTGTAATTGATGAATGAGTTGTCTTAACACGAATGTTAGTTGATAGTTTTGCATACGTTAATGAATAAGATGAATGTGAAACAATGGAATTGTGTGTCAAGATTTCACTCAGTTTTCAACGGCATGGGCAGCTTCTTTGCTGAGTCAGATGGATAGTAGTTTTGGAATGCTAGACTATTTCCTCAGATTCTGTGCTACTCACAACAAAGTATTTACAGACACGATATATGATTACCATTTCCTCCATCACTTTTCAAAGTCTAAACGATCAACAAAACAATAAGTCAAGCACCGATTTGTAGAGTTTGCTGACTTCTGTGGTGTAAACACTCCCACCATAACTGATTTCAAGCTACCAATATGACGCCACTGAACTTGGAGTTGGGAAGAGATGCATCACTAGTAGTTTTTCCACCAAACAGGCAATAGATGCAAATTACCTTAAAAGCATAGATGCAGTAAACTGTAGCAAAATAATTAGCAAGTGGTGAAGTTTTATAGTTTATTATCTTTGTTATTAATATAATTAATTATGTTTCTGTAATCTGATTTTCAATAATGGCTGGCTTTAACAACCACCTTGCAAATTTCTGAAAATTTAATAATCGGCTTTTGCAAGCCCATGTGAGCTGGCTCCAGTACACCACTGTAGCTTCTTCCCTTTTTCTACCCACAATTAGGAATTCGAAGAGACAATGAATTTATGGGAGAAATTTACCTGATTCCCCCATGATTGTATACCTAGTGCTTGGCCTGACACCTGGCCCAGAAAACGCCCTCAGTAAAGGTTTGTTGAACAAATAAAATCCTAGGCTTTTTCTTTCTAAGAACCTGTGACTCTTCTGCTACCCTCATTATTACACTGGGAGAGGCAGTGGAGGTGAAAGTTAAGGCTGCCTGAATTTGGACCCCAGCTCTGCCACTGACTGGCTGTGTGACTTTGAACAAGTTATTAACCTTCCTTCTATTTCTCTTTTGTAAACCAGGCATAATAGTAGTAGTTCCTTCACAGGGGCTAATCATGACACATGAATGAGTGACTATTTCAAGTGCTGAGAACTGGTACCTAACAGATCCTGTATTGGTATTTGCTGTCATTATTATTAGCTGTGTCATTTGCTGGGCATCTATCGTGTGCCAGATACTCTGCTCGGGGCTTTCCATGCTTTCTCTGTAATTTTTTAAACAATACTTTCAAGATGAGGTAACTGAGGTCTAGAGTGACTTTGTGACATTGTTACTGGGGGCAGAGCTGCCAACAGGACCCAGCCTGTTGGCTCCAAAGCGCAGATGCATCTCATGAGGACGGGAGCCCGTGAATCTAGAATACTGTGTTTTCTGAGCACGTCATTCAAAATAGCTGTTGGTGCTCTGGACTTCTTACATTTATCAACTTGTTTCAAGAGTCCTTTGTTTTACTGTCTTTAGTTTAGGGTTGTATGTGTGTGTGTGTGTGTATCCGTGTGTGTGACATTTAAGTGAAATTAAAATACGTTAGCGTTTCGTCGGCGCTCAACTCTCTCCTGGTTTTAGTGCCCATATTCCTTATCTTTTTCTTTCTCCTTTTTTCCCCTCCCTCTCACAGCTGCTCCAACCTGTGGGACACTTGTCCTTCAAGCGCCCGGTGTTAGTCACTCTGCCCTGGGATTCCCTCACGATTAGGGCAAATGTGCTTTATCACAACTATTTATAGGTCGTCTCCTCCACAGACTGGTGATAACAATAACAAAAATAATACAATTATTATTGTGAATAGCTGACATTGTTTGGGTGCCTACTGTGTGGTAGGCGCTGTGCTAATTGCTTTATATAGAATCTCATTTAATCCTCACATCAACCGTGCCGGAGATACGGTTATTATCCCCATTTTTATAGCTGAGGAGAATGAAAGCCAGGAAGGTCAAGTGCATTGTCAAAAGCCACACAGCAAGGACACGGCAGGGAAGGCGTCGAATGAGCTCTGACTCACAAACATACGTTATTGTATCTAGCAATTGCACATATAATTGTACATAGCTCTTAGAGAACCCTAATAGATGTATACAATTACATGAACGATTACTGTTGTGGCCTCATTTCATAGGTGGAGCCCAGTGATTTGTTAAAGTTACCAAAGAGTAAATAGGAAAGTTGACATTTGAACTCAGATGTGTCTGCACCAAACGCTCTCAAGAATCCTCAGAGCTTCATCACAGAGCCCCTGCTCTCCTGGAGAGCCCCCTCCTCTCTGAATGCTGTGGGGACCACACAGGGGAGGGAGACACCTTATACAAACACCCCAATTAACAAGAAGATGAATCTCATTTGTCAGTGTTACAGGTCATTGAGCCACGCATTCGAGGAGCTGAATTAGGGTCAAGAAATCAATATGATTTCAGGTCTGATTGGTTCCTTTCTGTCCAGGTCCATGTCTCAATTCTCTACTTTCCTGGGATCTCCTTGGCTGTGGAGGGCAGCACACTCTGCATTAGAGACCAGTCTTGGTGGGACGGTATTTTTGCTAACTCAGAAAGTCACTTTGAACACATTGTCCACTAGTGGGTGGGCAGGGGACTGATGTGGCTTGACGTCCTACAGTTTGTCCGGCACTTTGCATGTGGAATCGGCTGTTGGACAGGAGGCTTCCCGTCCCTCGAGGTTTGGGCAAGCTTGTCTCAAACCTGCCAAATCCATGAACTGTGGAAATCCGAGGGTCGGTGAGCTCCAGTTGTGGAGGCATCCTCACCAGTGTAATATACCTAATAATTCCTGTTTCACCTAATTTGATCAGTTAGAATAAGGTGATCGAATCAGGAAATAGTTGGGAAATTGTCTTGAAATGTGCATTCCAGGAGCAACCACCTCTTCCGCTGTAATGTGCTGTTGTTTTCGTAGCTACCTGATCCTTTTCACTAATTACACGGAAGTGGTTTCCAAAACCTTTTGAATGACATCCCTGAGGCAATAAAATTATACATTCTGTTGTAAGTCAACTCAAGGAACACTCACTGATTGCACGGTGTGTCCCAGACACACTGACGTGCTTCGTATTCCTTACGACAAAATTCAATAAACCGCCCGCAGAGCATTAAGTGGGGATTCGATGTGGAGAAATCATGTCTCCACCTCACAGAGGAATCCCTCATGTCCCTGGATCCCCCAACAAGCTGCGGCTGGGCAGCATCACCCATCGCTTCAACTCTGGTTGGCCTGGCGGTGGCCCTGGCTTGGCGTGACCATGTGCTCCCGGCACGTGGTCTACTCCCGGCTTTGCTTTGCTGGATTCACCTCAAGGATAAGCCGTCCCATTTGGCTGTCTCATCACTCCCACGTAAAGAAGCACTTTGGTTATTTCTGAGGGGCCCCAGTGGTGTCTCACAAGTTCTCAGAAACAGTTCTTCCGCATTACGCCGTTCTGGTCGCAGCACATCCCAGCTGGTTGGTTTCTGCTGCCACAGTCACTGTGAACATACTCAAGCGTCTGCCGTGGGCAGGGTGTTCTGGAGGCTTCCAGGTGCCCAAATGGTACCACACCTCTCCTAGAGCCACGCTGTATCTGGGTTTTATTCCGTGCTGTGGGCTCTCTCGTGAATCGGCGGTTAGCTGGTGGGAGAGTAGCTGGGGCTGCTGCTCTGCATGTATCGTCCTATTTAATTCTCGCATTTCCACCACCCTATGAGGTGGATATTCTTTTTTTTTCTAGTCTTTTTTTTTTTTTTTTGCGGTACATGGCCTCTCACTGTTGTGGCCTCTCCCGTTGCGGAGCACAGGCTCCGGACGCGCAGGCTCAGCGGCCATGGCTCACGGGCCCAGCCGCTCCGCGGCATGTGGGATCTTCCCAGACCGGGGCACGAACCCGTGTCCCCTGCATCGGCAGGCGAACTCTCAACCACTGCACCACCAGGGAAGCCCTGGTCTTTTTTAGAATTGAAGTATAGTTGATATACAATATTGTGTTAGTTTCAGGTGTACAGAATAGTGATTCAGTTACCTTTTTTCCCGATTATATTCCACTATAGGTTATTATAAGATGTTGACTATAATTCCCTGTACTATACAGTAAGTCCTTGTTGTTTATTTTGTGTATAGCCGTGTACAATATCTGTTAATCCCATACTCTTAATTTGCCCCTCCCCCTCCCCTTGGGTGACCATAAGTTTGTTTTCTATATCTGTGACTCTGTTTCTGTTTTAGAGTCATTTGTATTATTTTTTAGATTCCACATGTAGGTGATATCATATGGTATTTGTCTTTGTCTGACTTACTTCTCTAAGTATAATATTCTCTAGGTCCATCCATGTTGCTGCAAATCTTATTATTCCTGTTTTACAAATAAGGAAACCAAGGCTCAGAGGGGCTCGAAAACTTGCCGTTGTCCGTCATTTAGAAGCCAGTGGGATTCCAGCCTGTTTTCCTCCAACTCTGGGCCCCTGGCTTACCTTACATCACAGCCACTAGTTTAGCCAAATAAATTCAGCCTCTTCCTAGTGCACTGTAGTTGTCTCAATGCAAAGTGTGTGTGTTTGCACGGAGCATTCTAGAGGGGCTGCCTGGACCTCAGTTTGTGGGATCCTGTGACCAGGTCTGTGTTATCAGCCCCGCCCCCTGGATGTGCCTTCATATCCAGGACGTACTACGATGACCTGTTCTGTTAGCTCATTCGTGTTTGGCAGGCACGGAGGATGGGATCCTGCTTGATTCCACTTGTATTAAAATGCTGATGCCAGGGCCTGTTCCTGATGGTCCCAGCCTGCCATCTGAGGTTAGGGCAGCAAAATCCTCAGCTGCTTCTGAGTTTGCAACAAATGTGTCAGACTGAGCAGAACCTGGGCTTCTTCTGTAAATACTGCCTTTTGGCTTCTCCCAGTTTCTGCTTCTCTGGGGAAAGTTTAAATTGATAAAGACTCAGAGCTCGTTAGCATATACACTCTCTCAACAAGACCAAGGGACATGTAATCTTGCCTTTGAAAGTTTACCTCCAGGCTTGGAGGAATCCATTTTTGTTTGTCTACTGATTTATTTATTCATTAATTCATTTGACAGATAGGTACTGGGGCCCTGCACTTGCCGTGCTGGGAGAGACAGAGATGAAGGAAACATTACTCTTGTCCTTTTCCTGGTCAGGTTTCCAAGTCCCTGGACATAGCGTGATCCAGGGCCATACCAACTTCCCATTCACCCAGATCCCTTTAACACTCTCTATGGCCCTTGTCAATGACCATTCTTCGCTGGGACCATCCCAATCACTGGCACCATTTCCTCTGCCCCATTCCTGCCAACTCCCTGCTCTCTCCTAACTCTACATGGACTCAGGCTCCAGCATGCCTCGGGCTCTGGCTTACTTTGGTGGTGCAGTTCGTGACAGAAGTTGAGGTCAGAAGGACGTCTTCGAGATGCAGAGGGATGGAGAACCAATCCTTTGACTGCCTGCCAGAGCCGTTTGTGTTAAGCACAAAAGGAAAGACATGGGTGAGATTCTGGGTTGATCATGTATCCCTGAAGTAGCTGCTGTAATAGCACTGTGCTGTGATTATTTTTTTTTCTTTTTTTTTGGTGCTGTGATTATTGAAAGCTTGAGTTAGCGATTGATTTCATGCTGAGAGATCAATAGAAAAAGAGATTGCAGTTCAGGTTTACGAAGAAGCTGTCCATGCTCCCTCGCTTGCGTCTGCCTCTACCACAGCCCTGTCACCTTATTGTAATTGTCCGTCTGCTCGTCTGTCTGTGCCACTGTGAAATCCTGGAGGTTAGAGGCATGGCTGACTCTTCCCAGACAACAGCTGGCTTAGGGTAGGTGCTTGATCTGTGCTCACAGCAGGCCCTACTCTATAATGAAGAAACAGAGGCATAGAGCCGTTATATTACTTGGCCATAAAATGAATAGGGTGACAGGAAGCGGAATCTGAACCCAATTCAGTATCGCTGCAAAGTCTACGCCTGGAAGAGTTA
The DNA here is from genome assembly GCF_003676395.1 of Aethalodelphis obliquidens. Classification (NCBI taxonomy): domain Eukaryota; kingdom Metazoa; phylum Chordata; class Mammalia; order Artiodactyla; family Delphinidae; genus Aethalodelphis; species Aethalodelphis obliquidens. The sequence goes on along the minus strand of NW_020837985.1, from coordinate 10,478,946 downwards.
AAGGGAGTCCATCCGTGCATGTGAGGTTTCAGCTAGATCAGTGTGTTATCAGTCAGCTCCAAAGACCAGCTTTGCTCCACGGTCCGGGCAGTTCTGGTGCCCTCTGGGATTGGAGGCATTCTCTATTCCGACATGATGCTACTAGGCATCATCACCCCCGCACACGATTATGAACAGGGTCCTTACAAGATCTGCCCCAGTCCTCACATACCTCCATTCCTTTGACCATTGATTTCCTTTGCAGACTCCTTGCAATAAGAAATCCGTTATGGTTTTCTGCTCATTACCAGGTCTAAGGGGGCATGAAAAGCAACATGAAAGCATAGATGTGGGGCAGTTGTCGGGCTTCATTCATAAGGCCAGTGACTTGCTTTTATATGCAAGCCAGTATAATTCAAATTCAAGCTTGGGGAGGTGAATATTTTCTGAGGGTTTTAAGTAACTTGCCCAAGATCTCATGCCGTGGGTGAGATGACTCTTGAAGCCAGCAGCCTCTTGTTGTGGAGTCTGGGTTCTTAAGCACCAGGCTTTCCTCCTTCTCGAAAAGTTTCTACAGAGAGAGAAGACAGACCAAACCCTAAGGAATACAAATCACCTTGGCATCAAATAGCTCAACAGTAACAATGGGGTCAAGAAGACAGTGGAGAAATAATTTCAAAATGTTACGGAAAAAAAGAACTTGTAATGTGGAATTAGCTAAACTAGATTTAAAGAGGTTAGGTAATTGCACGAAGAAATACATAGAGTAAGGGGAGAAGCAGTCTTGGCCACAGTCCCTTAATCTTTTAAAATACTGCCTCTGCTAAATGCTGGGAGGGTCATGATTCTGGCAGCCATTTCTTTCTGGAAGAGTCTAATTGACGGCTTGGGAAGGAGGGCCAAGGATAAACAGTAGTCCACGTGGGCTTGAACTTTTACCCTCCCTGCTGAGCCAGGGCCGTGGGACCGAGAGCAAGGATGTCATTAATGTTAGATAAACCCAGACACTCCCTCTCTGCACAGGTTGGTGCAGAGACAAATTCAAGGGAAGGTACACAGATACATTCATTTTATGATGCACTTTCCAGGCCGTAAAATGGACAGGATAGAAAAGCTCCAGAGATGATTATAAAGTCAACGATTGAGTTTCATTTCTACTCAGGGTAAATATACTCAACTGGGCTTGTGCTGATCAACCTTGACATCAGACATGTGCAACTTCAGTGTCTGCATTATGGGGCTGCCATTAAAAAGTTATCCAAGGGGGCTTCCCTGGTGGCGCAGTGGTTGAGATTCCGCCTGCCAATGCAGGGGACACGGGTTCGTGCCCCGGTCCGGGAAGATCCCACATGCCGTGGAGCGGCTGGGCCCATGAGCCATGGCCGCTGAGCCTGCACGTCCGGAGCCTGTGCTCTGCAGTGGGAGAGGCCACAGCAGTGAGAGGCCTGCGTACCGCAAAAAAAAAAAAAAAAAGTTAGCCAAGGGCAAGTCCCTTCATTCTCATGTCCCCCAAAGGCCCACCATCATGGAAACATGCCATTTTGAAGTTAGATGGAATTGTTTACTAGGGTTCTTAATTTTTATAGATAAGAAAACTGAGACTCAGAGAACATGAGTGATTTTTCCCCACAGTCATCCAAATAGTAAAGAACAGTCCACACTTGAACGCATATGTATTCAACGATTCCATGCATATTCATTGAGAGTCTACTATATTTGTCAGACACTTTCCTGGGTCCTGGTGTACAGCAGTGAACAAGACAGATATGGTCTCTGCCATCAAAGAGTTTACATTCTAGAAACGAGAGAGTAAATATAGGTGCAAACCAACAAATCCTCAAAATACTTAAGGTAGGGCTTCCCTGGTGGCGCAGTGGTTGAGAGTCCGCCTGCCGATGCAGGGGACTTGGGTTCGTGCCCCGGTCCGGGAAGATCCCACATGCCGCAGAGCGGCTGGGCCCGTGAGCCATGGCCGCTGAGCCTGCGCTTCCGGAGCCTGTGCTCCGCAACGGGAGAGGCCACAACAGTGAGAGGCCCGCGTACCGCAAAAAAAAACAAAAAACTTAAGGTGATGATAGATGTGAAACTAACAGAAGAGAGGAATGATAAAGGAAGTGATGGGGAAAGGGTCAGACTACTTTAGACTAAAGAGACAGGATAGACTTTTTGAAAAGATGTTATTTGGGATGAGATTTAGTCATTTGAAAATGTGGGTTGGGGGGGAAAAAAAAGCAATGCAATGGCCCTAAGGCAGGTACCAGCTTGGTAAGTTACAATGGAAGGAAAGTAAATGTTTCTGAAACAAGAGTGAGGGGAAATGGCACAAGATGAAGTGAGAGAGATGCATTTGGGTTAGATTGTTATAAAGTATTTGGATTTTATTCTGGAGGCAATGGAAAGCTATGGAATGGTTTTAAGCTAAATAATGTTATAATCTGATTTACATTTTCCAGAAAGATCACTCTGGCTGCTGTATAGAGACTGAGCTATAGAGGGGCAAAGGAAGATGCAGGCAAAAGGTAGGGGGAAGTTTGCCCAGCAGCAAAGACCGTGTTTCTAGCTAATCTCTGAAATTTTTCTCAATTCAATTATCCCACAGTGATAGGAGATTTATCCAAATAAACCCAGTTTGTTGTATCTTGATTTCCAGTCAGGTTGTTTTCCCCCCACGTCACCAGGTTTCAACCATCTTTCACAGTACTGGAAGAAATGTATAAAGCCAAAAATGTTAGTG